>NC_043742.1:6109327-6127021 GCF_004337985.1 Pyricularia pennisetigena
CCCCCCCTTTTTTTTTTTTTCTTCACTTGTTTCGGACTCGCTTGTCCCAGTCGAACCCCAAAGTTTACGCGGTACTCCGTAAAGGGAATGGCTTGCTTGCAACGACGATTTCGGGTCACGAGTTGGGATGAAAATCATTGTCGTTCTGCTGTTAGGTTATTCCTGCATATTCAAGAGTTTATTAGCGGATTTTTATAAAGTAAAATTTGTTGAAATGATAGATCTGCATCAAGAAAGAAAGCAATTGCAAGAACAATTAAAAGGCAAGCGATCCACCATCTTGCGGTTGTTCCCCAGATTGCCAGCACAGCACCAGCCGCAGCAGTCTAAATTTTTATTTTTTTCTCTTCTCCCTAGGAAAAAGTTCGTCTTAATTCTCTTATCAGAGTTTATCGCCTCCCCACCTGGATAAAGATGGCAAACGGATCCGAAAGAGCGGTGCACAAGAACTCGATTATCTCGTCTCCATGATGCGCCCCGCAACGTATGCATGCCACAAGAGGTCGATGCTGATGATGCGGTGTGCACCGGGATGGAAGCCGCGTGCGCCAAGCTGTATCCGTTTGGCTCAATTTTTGCATTCCTTATCCCTTGGGAGGTCGCAGTACTATTAAGTCTAGTAAATTACCTAACGGAGGTACGCACTGTGGTAGAGTACTTGCATCATGACCACGTCAGGGGGAACGGCAAGTCAGGGTCGAACATAGCATAGCCCAGCGCACGCATAGACCGCTGGTTCGCAGCTACCCCCACACCCTCCTTTCTGACAGCCCGGACAACGGGAACTAGACGGGACCATTGCGAACTAAGCTTGCCTAGTACTGAGGCTGTTTGTACACGCCATCGCCGACTGGTCAGCACCGCGAGCTGTGTCTCTTGCTTTGGGCCTGCCTGCATCTCTTTATCTGCACGTCGCAGACCGGTCTGACGGCGTCTACCCGAAATAGGTTGTTGTTGTTGTTGACGTGTCTGAGGTGAGGTGCGAAAGATGGGAGAGGCGCCTAGCCAACGACGGGCCCTGATAGTCTAAGGGTGTTTTTTTTTTTTTTTTTAATTGTCCCCTCTCTCCCTTGAATCGTACGTTTTCCCTTTTGAGAGCCAACCAGCTCTCCCCGATCCCTGAGCGGACGATGCTATGTGGGTGGTTGGAAAATTTGCATCAGAACAGAAATGCTCCGTCGCTGTCGATACAGCGGAGATGGATTGGTATTAATTCATGCCTGTAATAAATACTATTGTCCAGGAAGTTGGTGATGCCACCAGGTTTATATACCGTAAAATGGTATAGGTACATTGACATGCATTATACATACTATGTAGAAAATCGATTGAGATGCATTCATGACGGACGAAGCATTAATGATTAATGTTTATATCCATGAACCCCGTCCTCCTCGTGCCTGACGTCTCGTGCGGATACGTGCAGCCAGTAGCTCGGATTTTCTGGGAGCACTTGGTAGGTGCAGCAGAAGCGCAGTGCAGTAGTAGTACTCCTACTACTGGCAAGACCCTGGCAGCAGTAGAGTCAAGTAGCCGGGAGCTGGCTCGCAGTGGGCCTCGCGTCAACCACTGTACTGTAATTTACTGCGGTACAAGCGTAGCGACCTACTAGAGTACCGGATCAACAGGCGATGTAACGCTCAACTGGGACGCCACACTCTTTTTCACCTCGCCAACCCACAAACTTCTTACCCACACGTTTTTCCTCATCTCTAGGCTCGCGATATGATTTTCGATTCGACACAATAGAGGAAACCCTCAATATTACGCACGACACGAGACTAATAAGAGCTAGTAGGGATATGTTTCCGAAGAACGTGGCTGGCGACTGGCTGACCGTACGGACCGGACCTCGATCCGAGCCTTCCTTTCCCCGCTCTTCGTGGGCCGTTGTTTGTACGCAGTAATTACTTGGTTTTTGCTTTCTCTCTCTATTTTTTTTTCCCCCCTCCCCTCTACTTGCGTGCTCACATTGGATGGCAGCTGTGCACCCTGCACATGGACCGACCGCATGTCGTTTTTTTCTCTGCCAGCCACATCAGCGCGGGTCTACGTTAATGGTCCATCGTTCAAGGACCAAATTATTTCTCGTTGGTCCCCATTATTTTAAATTTCCAACGGGTCAAAGTCAGACAGAAGGAAGTCCTTCGTAGGTGAGAGTCTGCTTGAGAAAGGTAATAACAGCAATAATAAAGGCTGCCTCGAGCATTTAAAACAAGCACCGCAAAAACTGGCTTGCCTCAATACATCATAAAATACAGTACACACAGAGAGACCTACCTCGACTACCAGACCCCAAATCGAGACGGGGTGGCTTATAGAGGGAGGGGGTGTGTCCAAACATCAGCGCGGGACAGGAGAGGAGGTGTGACGAGCCGGGAGATGGTCAAGCGAGCCACATCTTTCAACGCGATGCAAGCCCTGTCGATGGGTCTTAGCTCTCCACCACCAGCGCTCAAGGGTTTGCACATTACCCTGGCCCTCTGCTGTACCCCGGCCAACATCAGTGACGGTGAATGTGGGTTCTCTCGTTGTCCCTCCCCGTCGGTCTGCGTCCTAACCGTGTCACTTCTTGGGACCATGCATTTGCGGGAAGAAATCTCCCTCGTTCGCGCAGAACCGTCTCCATGATGCCCAAGCTGCTCACCCCTGCCTGGTCAAGGAACTGACTAGGTGCAAGGGTTGGGGCCGGCGAGCAATGTCGAAGTTGCGGGCTAGATGAGCGATGGACGGCGCCAGAGAACAATAAGAAACGTCCCAGTCCCTGTTTTTGTCCACCACCCTATCTCGACCGCTGAATCTGGTTGGCCCTAATCCCAACTCGAAACTCTATTACGCTGCCATTGATTTGCACTTACTTCTGGTCCGAGCGGTGAGGTCGCAGGTGAAGAATATTATATACTCCGTATACCATACCCACACCAGAAAAAAGAAAAAGCAACCCAGATCCGAAGGTTCGCCGCCGCCTCTGATAACATATACCCTGCCGCGCGGCTGAAGGCATCAACTGTCTGTTGCTCACCTCACCGAGTCTTGAAAGCGAGCGGTCTACAGCCCTGCAAAAACCAGCCACGACTTTTGCCCAAAACCCTAGCCGGCTGCTACCTGTTTTGCTCTTTGGACCGACCTGTCAACTTTGACTATCCCTCGGTCGGCGCTCGAGTCCTTTTGGTAACCTCAGATCAAAACGACCGGCAAGGAAAAAAAAAGGCCCCCCTCAATAAACGTCCGCCCCGCGCCGATATATCTCGGCCGTTTCTACTTGGTGGCAGAAAATCGGGGGTTCTAGGCTTATCTGACGGCGGACTCCTATCATCCATTCATTTCGAGAGGCCCCGGTTTGACTGTGCCGTCTGCCGTTACAATACAGGCCAGTCAGTGGACGAGAACAGCCTTGGGGCCATCCTACTGGTCCGCCTTGTTTCCTGCACACCATTCGTAGCGCCCTTTCGACAGGTCGACGCGCAGTAGGGCCACTCAGCAGCGCCTGTCACACCACACGTACAGCTTGCGCACAGTTTGATCGAAATCACCCGTCACCACCTTTCCTCTGAGCTTGTCAGCACTGCTGGTTCGTAGTCCTTTTTACCCGTCAGCCCAATCTCGGGCTGAAAACAGCAAAGCCTCATGCAAGCTCGACGACTGACTGGCTGCCCTTAGCGAGCGTTCCCCAGATCTTTTGTTAGCTGCTGCACTAGGTTGCATATCTGGCCTGCACGTCATCCTTACCCATCCTTACCTGCCTGTCTATAGAGGCAGGAGAAAGAAGTCGTCTTTTGTTACCACCCAATTCAAGGCATAGGAGCCCAACGAGAGAGTCTGGCTTACAACAGACCAGCCTCATTGCATTGCATCCGGTAGCTGTCCTGCCAGAGTGGCGGTCGACCAAGTGCAACATTTCTGTCGTTGCAACCCAACCTGAAAGCACTCAAAGAGGTACAGGAACTGCCTCGTGCTGCATTACTATTCAGGTGACATCACGGCCAGGACCCGTGAAAACTAAGGCCCTCCCCCACCTAGAAGTATTTTCGACATACTCCCTGCCCGGGGAGAAGTCGTCGAGGTGGCGATCGATACGTTTCCGTGGTTTGTCAACGACAGCACTTGTGCACGGTCAAGACAAGACGCCACGTCCCTTAGTACCCAGCAGCAGCAACAAGAGCAACAACCACACCAAGATCGAGACCCAGCCATCCCGGCTACCCAGGCCCCCGGCGAAGCCGAAGCTGCCGCCGTAGAAGGGGAAAAGGCCTGTGGTACTGGCAGCACCAACACAAGCCCCCGTTCCAGCCCCTCAGTACAGGGCACAACGACTGCAGCGACAAGCCCTGCCAGTCACCAATGTACCGATTTTGGGGACCAATCGCAACAGCAGCAGCAGCAGCAGCAGCAGCAAGTCCAAGGGGCATCACACTTGATGTCGCCAAGGAGACCCGAATCAACGACGACTGGCCCTTCCGATAATCCGCCCTCGCCCAGACCGAGACTGCCGGGCCCTGGCTTGTCAGGCGCACGTCCCGTCGAGCAAGTTCCAGACCAGGTAACAGGTCGGCAGGTACATACATCCGCGTCACGACCTGGCCTCGGTCTGCAGCTTCCCCCCATCAGCATGGGCGCCAGTGACGTGCGCAACATACTCAACCCGCTCGACCAGCACCCGAGTCCGGCATTGGGTCTTCCTAGGCATTCGAGTATGGCTAGAGGCCTCGACTCCCCTAGTGTCGAGCGTCCGGTATCTGTTGGCAGTGGACTAGCAAGATCACCGGCGGATGGAGTTCCCGCCCGCTACTCCACAGGCGCTATGCCGTCGCCATCCTATCCTTTCCCGATCCAGCTGCCTTCCCCATCTGCAGTTCGCCCGGATGAGTCAATATCACCACACACTATTTCAGCCGCACACCAATGGCAGCAGCAGAGGCAACTGCCAGCTCTGAGCGCTCCAAATACGCCTCAGCAGTCTGGACCCACAAGCCTTCCATCTTCAAGGGAGATGGGCCCAGACAGAACACAACAATCCTTCAGCCTTGCCGCGCCGACGCCTGTCAACAGACCTGTCGAGTCCGAACAACAACAACAACAGCAGCAGCAGCAGCAGCAGCAACAACACACTCTACCTGCACTTTCGCCATCCTGGGGTCCTGGCCCCGGAATATCGCCCCTCAACGTACCAAGACGACCATCCCCAGCAGGCGGTCCATCGCTGCCGCATGGGGCCCCACCGTTTGGTAACCGTACCGCGTCGCAACCCCCGAATCGACAAGGCCTGCCACCCCTGGGTGCGGACCAACTGAATCCTCCCACGAAGCGATCGAGGGCTGACTCGGGATCTGATACTTCAAATTTGTATCGTGGTAGCAGCGAAGAGACTTCGGCGCTCCCGGGTCCAAGCAGAGGCACATCTTTGCTCTATAACCAAATGCTGAGGCGTGGAGGCGAACCAAGACAGTCTATGGTGCTGATACCACAAGGCGGAGGTCAGATTGAATGCACAGTGGATCTGAAGCAAGGGTCGATTGCGGCTGATGAGAAACGGAGGAGAAACGCAGAGGCATCGAAGCGCTTCCGCGAACGGAAAAAGGACCACAACTTGCAAACGGACCAGGAGCTTCGGGAATCACAGCGGCAAAACAGCGCACTGATCCACGAACGGGACTACTGGCGAGAGGAATGCCGCCGCGTGCTCAGCATGATGCCGCCGGCTATGAGGCACGAAGCAGAGCGCACCGCGCCCCCCATGCCGCAGCACCCCAGCGAATCTAGCGGCGATGATCATGGCCATTCTCCAATTAGTCAACAGCACGGAGCGTCTCAGCGCGCCGGTCGGGGCAGCGGTTCTGGGCGTGGCCGTGGGAGACGCCAGGCCAACCCGCAGTCGTTCATGTCATCACAGACACCCCAAAGCAGGCAGAGCGAGGGGGGTTCCCCGGCTTATAGCGACATTTCAAGCGTGGGACAGGAACCGGCCGCAAGGCGTCGTCGGACGGATGACTTTGGCAACTACATGGCCTACGGAACGCCGTCTCAGAGTCCACAGGCCCCCGCGCACATACTGCCTCACGGGCATTCGGGTACAGCAACGCCTTCGCCGCGGCCTGTTTCTAATGGTGGCCCACCGCCGCCTGCAGGCCCACCCCATCCTAGCCTGCCACCTCTGAACCCGGGGCCTGGCTTTCTGCCGCCGCCAGGAAGCATGTCGTACCGAGGTCCCGGGCACCCGGGTGTAGCAGCAGGGACCCCGCCTGCTACTATGGCACATTCTCCTCAGCCACACCACATGCATCAGTTGCCTGGACAGCCGCCATATCCGCCGATGAGTCGGCCTCCGGTAGAGACACGGTGGGCGACTGGGCCATCGGGCTAGAAGCCGGATGGCCAATGCCAAAGTCGACACTTGAATCTTTTCATAACTTCCAAGCGCACTCAACTGTGTAATATTGCTACCATTACTTTATACCTTCTTGGCCATCTATTTGCTTAATACTCAACTTCCCAACCACGATCTGCGTCATATGCATGCAGCCTCATCCATCTAAAGACATTCTTATTTATCGTACGGCATACCTAATACCCTGAAATACCCTAATCTCTTACATTTCGTCTTCTACACGCATAAAGCTTTATACCCATTTCCTGTTGATACCGTAGGCTCGCTGCTTTTCTCTCTCTCTCTCTCTTTCTCTCTTTTTTTATATTGCCTGATTATGCTGCATTCATTGCCAGCCCAAATATTCAAAAGCTACTTACAGAGCTGCTGGCGTATTGGGTATATCCGCCCTATTTGCATACTTGGTTGAATTCTCTTGCTGGGATTAGCCAAAAGACACCAGGCTATCATTGGAGTTTTTTTGCTATCGCATTCTTGTTGTTAGAGAGGCGACTGAGCAATCGGCTTTCGTTTGATTTTGAGCATGGGCTTTTTTTTCTGCCCTTGTCTTTAGGCATGTAAAGATTGAGCATTTTGTCGGGCAACCGGCTTTCTTTAATTGTCGTTTGTATCTAGCCTCCCATGCCATACGCTCTTCTCACACCCGCCTTTACCCAGTATATGTTTGCGAAACCCAGAAGATGGAAAGAGATGAAGTCATCGAGCTTCTTGGCTGCTCGTATATATATATTTATCCTAAAATCTCTCCGTATTCCTGGTTAAGTCTTGTACATCTGGATCAAGTGAAGACTCTGTGTTCATCCCAGAGAATGTTGTCTCACTATTAGGCACAAACAACCTTAATTCTCTCCCGCGACATGACACATCATAGGTACAAGTTCTTCCCACAACAGACAGGTTTGAACACTCCCGCTTCCTCAAACATCTTCAAGAGCGCAGTAAGCTGCAAGTCTGCTCCCTTGGGTGCCAAGAACGACAAGGCCACGGGCAGCCCGACTTCGGTCTCGGTCACTCTGGAGTGCACCTGCACCTGGCCGACGGGCACTGTGACGTCCGGACAGCCGGAGCAGTAGCTGAGCGAGTAGGACGAAAAAGCATTCTGGAAGAAGAGATCTTGAGGCCGGGTCCGGTCAGGCGCTGCGTCGTCGCGGTACTGTGGCAGACCCCACGACTGCGGGAACACGACGAGCGGGATCTCGCCGCCGTTCTGGGCCGGCGACGGCAGCAGCTCCTCGTTGACCCAGTCACGAAACCTATCAAAGTCTGCGGCGGTCTCGTCGTACTCGGCCTGCGTGATCCCCGCCGTGAACTCGAGCCGCGCCTTGAGCAGCGGCTCCAGGTGCGCCGCCTCCCCGCCGTGCCGGGCGCGGTGGTCTCTATCCAGAGGGACGACGACGTCGCGCCGCAGGTCGCTGTACACAAGCCTCGGGTATATGTCCCGCGTCGCCTTGACCAGGTCGTCGGTCATGCCCGCCGGGTGCGTCTTGCGCCAGACCTCGTGCGGGTTGACGTGCCACCGGGCCTCGCCCGACATCTGCTCCACCCGACACAGGACCTCGCTGAAGACTGCCAGGGCTGCCCTGTTCGGGACGTCTGGGAAGTCCTCGGGCGGGAAGAAGCGCACCGCTTCGGCGGCGGTGTGGTACGAGTCTGTGAGTACGACGAGGCGGAAGCGAGGGGTGGGTTCCGCGGGTGTCTGGGTTGGGAGAGATGGTCCTTCGCTGGAGATCATGACGCGCGCCAGCCTGTCCAGGACCTCGGCCGAGCGCGCAAGCGGCCCGACGGTGTCCATCCGCGCGCAGGCAACGAGGCCGCTGCTGGGAACTGACCCAAGTGACGTCCGCAGGCCGTAGACCCCGTTGACCGCGGCAGGGTGTCGGATGCTGCCGCCCGTGTCGCCTCCGATGGTGAAATCGAGCCAGGGATAGGCGGCGCAGGCGGCAGCGGACCCCGACGATGAGCCCGAGGGCTTCTGGAAGCCGTCGCCTCGGGGGTTCCAAGGCGTCTCCTCCTCGGAGCGCTCGAGCGGGTCCTGCGCATCGCAGAGCTGGTCGCACCGCAGCTTGCCGACGAGGACGGCGCCCGCCTCGACTAGCCGCGTCACAAAGTCGGCCGTTTTGGTGCGCGCCGGGTACGTGTTTGCCCACGCCGAACTGCCGCATCTGGTCTGCAGACCTGCGACGTCGATGGTGTCTTTGACGGCGAAGCGGAGCCCGTTCAGGGGCCTATCTGACAAATCTGCCGGTGTTGCTGGTTGTTTGTAGGGCACGGGTATACGCTGAGAATTATTTCCGACTAAGCCATCAACAAACTCATCATTGGGACATATTTCTTTTTTTTTTTTCTCAGTGAAAGGAGGACGCATCTCATGAACCTACATCAGAAGAGTTGTACCAGCGATATGCCGCCGCCGCTGGCGACCTGTCAATGCGCAGGACCCCACCTACAAACGCCTTGTGCGTATCCCGTTGCAGCTTGAACGCCTGAAGGACTTTACCGGTGCGGTTTTGGATCACGCAAGGACCTTGGGTGAGGTTTTTGGAATCGTCCACGACGCACACCACCCGGTGAGATTTGATGTCTGCTGCAAGATGCACTTGTCGTGCAGCCCGGAGGATGATGGCTGGTCAAGGAATTTTGTTTCTGTTTCAGCTGGCCGAGCATTAAACAAAAAAGTGCCGATCTTTAGGGGAAGCGAGTTGGGTGGCAGGCGTTTTTGGCACTCACTCTCTGAAAAAGCTGGATCCCAGACGTTCTCGTCCGCCTCCTCGAGCTGGATCTTTACCTCGAACAGTTCCCGGAGACCACAGTATTCATTGGGAAAATTCCACACGGCGGCAAGGGAAAAGTCGTCATCACAGCTAGAGTCTGGTGGGACTCGAGCGAGCGGATAAGATGATGTCTCAAAGTAGTAATCGTCACCTTGAATGGTAAGTATAACTCCGGTGGCATTAGAATTAGACATGACGCAGGACGGTTAGAGGGGATGAGGTTTGTTGAAACAAAAAAAAAAAAAAAAAAAAAAAAAAAAAAAACAAGTCAAGAAGAACAAAAGGTTGAAACGGCGGACACGATGAATTGGATTTTCTTCTCCCCCGGAGCAGCCCCAAAAGCCAAGCAAGCAGAGATAACAAGACGGTGACGACCCCGCATGCCTTGGTGCGAAAGGCGTGTAGTATGGAGGCTGCCGGCCCCCTGAACGAGCTGCTACTTTAGTGTCTTTTTTTTTTTTTTTTTTTTGTTAGCGCTGTTGAGGTTGTCGACATGGCAAGTAGCAAAAGAAGCGATACAGAATTTTAGAGAGAAAAAAAAGGCCGGTTTGGTTCTGACGTGGAGGGACCTAAACTCGAGACTTTTGACGACCAGCCCGACCTTGGTATGACCTAGCTGCTTGTCATTGGACCTGGACAGAGGACCCGGGGGAAAGTAGCTGGGGCCTGTTTTGAGAATGTGGCGTTGGACGGTCCATCCATCTGCAGGTTTTGCTTCTGTGATGACAAAGAACCGGGATTAGTTTTTTGGAACCAGTAGTACATTCTGCTTTGTATTTTGTATCGACCGCGTAGCGATGCTCAATCATGTTTGTATTTACCGCTACCTGTGAAAGCAGACTGCTTTCGCTTTGGCCGGTAGAGAAAGTAAAGTCAGTCCTAATTCCGGATTCCTAGCTCATCTGGGTGGGTATGTTGTTTGTTCCGTACAAAAGACTCTTTGATACGGTTGTTTGGTTTTGGGTGGGGATGAAGCTTATACATCCTTGGGATCACAATTTTTGCCGACGTGGATGGTGTAGATGTCGTGGAAATTTTCTACAAAACGTTGATTTCCACACCTAATATACAAATGTCGACCCGGGAACCGACCCTTCTTGAGTCTCTGGGGGAAACCTTGCTAAATCGTGTCATCGTGTTCGAGGGCCTCATAGGACAGACAGCATGCACCCGCGTACTGAATTTCCCTGTTAGGCAGGCCGATGTTACTAGAGGAATCCCGTTTGCAAGCCATACCATACACAACTACACCACAAACGGGGCGGCTACGCCAGTAGTCGACTTGACTTGAGGCGATGAAATGCCCAGACTCCAAAGAAAGCGATTGATGGTTTGTCGGTTAGCCTTCAGGGGATTCCGTACTTGAACAGCCACTCACAAACCCTGAATTTGCTACCTGATGAACAGCCAGGTACGAGCCTTGGTGGTCAGAACGGTCGAGAGGGAATATCTGAACCCCTTTCCAAGTATGCTCCATGAGGACCAGACAGGACTTTTTCTCACACACGCATAAAACATATGTGCTACTCTCAAGTAAAAAGTCACCTCACAAAACAAAGGCGAAAACCCCCCCAGATCCAGAGGAGAAAGAGCTAAAGTTGGGCGACTTGTGGTATGTATTATCGAGAAAAAGATGTATGATGATGGCGCGCCGACTTCATGGCGAGACTGGGATTTTCCACCCTGCCCTCATGGTCAACAACGATTTGCTCTATTTTTTCTAGAGCATTGAATTAGGGTCAGGCTGGCAAAGCCATCATTCGGTCTCTGACACATGGTCAAGCTTCGTAGGGACCCTACGTCACCTCGCCCATTGCTGCAATTCGTGGTCGACTGACCGCACCAAGCGGGCGCCTGAAGCTTCGTGCATCAAGTTCCCCCCACTTGAATGCACGGCACGATAACCTCAGATGTCTAGCCAGGACGCCTGACGGTTTGGAAATACACCAGAGGCAGGTAATTCATGCTGCTACCTGGTCTGATGGTGATATCATGACAACGCTGTCTCCTGTATAGAGAAAATAATGACGTTTAGCAGACCTGGTCGGAGAAGAAATTGGCCTTTGCGAGCTGATGTTCCTCACCTCTCACAAATAACATCTCAAGCTTTCGTGATACCGTCTGGCGTTGTACAGCTGTCAGCAAGGACACCACAAACCCTGATAGTCAGTCATCAAAAAGCTACTCACCTTCAGCTCCGACTCGTCGTCATCATCCTGAATGTAATGTGTCTCCTCCACATCACCGAGGACCAGGTTGCAATGAGAATCGTATGCCTTTTAGTGTGCAAATGATTGATGAGAAATTAGTATGCAGAGAACGCCTTGGGTTGCCTCTTTCGCCCGCCGACGTCGGGTCCATTTCATAGAGCACATACATGCAAACGGCCCTTGAGCTCCCTGTCTCCTCGAAGCTTGACAAACACAACCTCGTCCAGCAGAAGCCTTACCAAGCCGAAAGGCTCATTGGCTTGAGCCTCACCGCTGTCCGCCATGATTTTTTGCCGGATTCACTCCTTTTTTTTTTAGTTTTTTTTTGTTATCGGCGCAATGATTTTGTGGTGACTTTGGGTGACTCCGGGTGCTTGAATTCGGGGAGCGACACGTTTTGATCGTTAACGCTTGAGCGCGTTCGGTTGAATGCTCTGCTGTGATGATCCCCTTCCAGCAAGTTGGCGCGGATTCTGAACCCCACCTCACCAATGGTCGCCGCAATCGTGCACGTGACTACTCAGTTCCAGATGGTCGGGTGCAGGGTAGGTAACAATGAATGAAAACTCAACCCTGCTAAGCCGTTATTTACATTGGGGGTATTTATTTCAAATAGCGCAAAAGGGGGTATAATGAATGATTTACATGCTCGTCACTTTGGCAATCTTGAGCAAGCCATCTCAGATTTACGCTCACTCTCCTTCGTCAACTCCATCACGACGCACTCGTCCCCTCCAACTTCAAATCATTCACAATCATGTACCTACTGAGTGTTATCCATCCATACCGGAACCACACCATCTGGCTCTTGTGAGCCTCGGTCATGGCGCGCCATGCCGTGCCATAGCTTGGCCGTAAGTCCTTATTACCACTACCCTCCTGCGCCTTGCCCGGCATCAACGAGTTCATAAACACAAGTCCCTCCGGGCTCTTGGCCTCCGAGGTCCCCTGAAGTCCCCAGCTCATAGCCAGCGTCATGAACGCATCCATTATTGAGGCGTATTTGCGCACAAACGGGACCGAAGTCAGGGTGTAGAGGTCTACGGCCGATCCCGAGGAGACAAAGGCGCGTGCGCCGTGGTATAGCGATATGTGGTTTGGGTGCGACGAGACGCCGCCCTTGTCAAAGGTCACCAGGACATCGATCATCGCGCCTGCGGCTGGGTTCGGGACAAAGGCCGACGTAAGAAGGTTGGAGATGGCGGTGGCGTCCCAAGTCGCTGTCATTGAGTCTTGAAAGGCGCTGTGAAATCACGTCGCGGTTAGCCCCCAGTTTCAAGCTTCATCCTGTATGTGGGGAGATCATGAGGCGGGGATTTGAAGTAGCACGTACTCAGACTCGATGACAAAGACGTCGTCCTCGTTGCGCAGGCCCAGGAGCATGCCACTCTTGACCAGCTCCTTCTTGCGCGTCTCGCCCAACCCGTCCGCATTGCCGCTGCTCAAACATAGAATCTTGACATGGTTGCCAGTCTCGGGGCGCGTGAGAGCGAGCACTGTAGGCGCAAAGAACATGGCCTCGTCGTCGGGGTGGGCGATGAGGAGGCATATGCGCTTGTTGCGCAGCGTCGGGAATCGCGTCGCCGCTACCGACGCCGTGTAAATGTACAGACACGGCGCGAGGAGGACTAAAAGCCCGGCCGCCAGTAGAGTTGTCGACATGGTCAAACCGGGTGATTGTCGTTTTTTTGTTTGGGGAGAGTTGCCTCCGCTGCGCCGTGACGTCTAGCCTATCAAGGAGCGCAGTGGACGGAACGGCGCGACATGTATAGTTGCAACACACGGCAGACCCGGTTTGGACACAACCTGACAATTAATTGTAAGGCTAGTTCCAGCGTCGAGAGCTATGTTACACTTTTGGTGGCGATCATCAGCAAAAGGAGACATGGCAAGATTAAGTTCATCCTCATCCCCGTTTGTTGCAGCAGCCGGCAAAAGGTGGGGAGAGGGGTATTCAAGGGTGCGACTCACACACAGGATATGCACGCGACGTCACCTGCTGAGGTACATGGATGCTACTGCATTAGCTTATCCTCTAGCTTGGGAAACGACTGAAGAAGAACGGTCAAAACTGCAAAAGAGGAGGGGAAGACGAGCTAAACTGAAGTAAAGTATGGCGAACATAGATAGCTATGACCAGCCCCCCGTCTGGAACAGCTCGTGACCAGTTTAGTCCATGCCATTCATGTGCCCTCATTTCGACAGTTGATGCCACCTTGCGGTTTAGACGAACAACCCCCTGGTCGGTTCGCGACGATCCAGAAGATTGAGTGGTGCGCGGAAATTATGAGCCTTAATTGACGGCAACTCGCGCGCATGTATACAGAGCATCCCTGTCGCCTTTGTACCAAAAGCTCGCATAAATTTTGCATTGGCGAATTGAATTTGATTTGATCCAGCTTGATGTGGATTTGAGACCCCACCGCCGTGTAGCCGTTTTCTGCAAGCTGGCGGGGCTACAACACATTTCTGTTCATCCGAATCTGTGCAGGCAGTACAGTAGAGTCCTTGCAAGCTACTACTGGATTTGAGCTAAGCCTTGTTGCTCCAAGCGGCACACACAACTGACACCCCTCAACCTCAAAACATATAATATACAAAGGGATACCCAGAAAAAGAGGGGGGAAATCTGAGACGCACTCTCGTCAACAAACATGGCACGCAAACGCAAAGCAGATCCCGTCAAGATCGAGCTCAAGCAGCCAGATCGCTCCGGTCCATCCGACAAGACGCTCCTCGACATCGCCAGCGAGCGTAACCTCTTCAGGCAGGCAGACGAAAAGCAAAGGGAGAACGACCTTAAAAAGTACGGATGGTCGGCCACGGCCGCTCCCGATATCAAGGAAGGAGATGAGGCCGAAAGCCTATCTCCTCTGGCAGAACGTATCCTGGATACCCTTTTGTGGAGTGTGAGCCTGGCCATGCTGCACTTCACTTTTGATGTTTTGGTCCAAAATCAGTTCGCCGTGGAGATTGTGTGGCCCAAGGTGTTCACACGTGGCTTTCAAGCTCTCCTTGGTAGGTCTTGGTCTACTTTGGATATTTTTTTTCAGTCCTCCCATACGCCCAATTTCTTGCATACTGATTCTTGCGGAATAAACAGTCTTCGGCTTCCTATTCTACAACCTCCACGCACACGTCTCGAACCCCATTCTAGTACCATTCGTCCCCAGGCAATATCAAAATGGAATCCGGCAAGCCATCTTCTTTGCCGCTAGCACGGCCGCTGGTTGCTACCTCATCCACGTCACCAACGAACATGCCTATCTCGCCGTCATGAAGACGGCACCTTCGATCGGCTGTATTTGGGTATGGGCTGTGCTCGAGCTCAACCTTTCGTTATCGTTGCTCAGTCTTGCCATCACATATGTCTTTTTCAAGCAGGGCGGATACAGTCTCACATGATAACTTGAATTCATGTCACAGCAGCCCTCTCAGTATATTTCGCACCGAGGAGTAATACCTCTGCGACACTCCCAGTTCCACGTTTTGAGGGCACCCAGCTATGCGATGCGGGCGCATAATCTTCCAGTTGCTCTGTAATCCTTCTTACACGAGCACATGTATACTGCGACACAGCATCTTTGGGTGATTAGCTACGCACAGTACCTATCGCTTCCCTATGAACGTCGCGTCACAAATGTCGCGAGTTTGTGACACCTCGGCATTTGTCCTAGTTAAAAATCAAGTGACAGACACCGAGGCACGACTGACTAGTCTAGACTAGGACTGGACGAATGCATCACCTTTGGCGGATTCTCTTCATAATTTACACTCATCCATAACAAGATCCCGACCGATCGGCTAAATCCCCGTGCTATATCCGAGGACAGTACGATAGTATTTCACGGCGTCGATTGAGTTGTGCGTTGAGATCCCCGCAGCGGCTCAACGTATGCAATCCATCATTCGCCATTCGCATGGAGTCTTCTGTTTCCATCCGGTTCTGCCGCACCAATTTGTGGACCACACCCGCGGCAGATTACATCTCATTTGTCATCGTCATAAAGAGACCATAGACCATAAAAGGAACATTCCAGGATTTCTCGCGTGCACGAAATCTGCTTGATAACCTATGGCTGCTGTGTATTCTCAGGCTAGGTTATTTATAACACGGTCATCCAGGAAGCAAGAAGCCTTCAATCGGCCACCAGATCATATATCATTATACCGTATAAGAGTTTAAAAAGCATTTACGTCATGAAAACCGTCGGCGTTTTCCCCGCCTCAGGGGGTCTGGCAGGCAGCACGATCACTCATCTGCGCAAAATATTCCCTGATGACCATCTCATTTTCATCAGCCGTCATCCTGAAAACCAGCCAGCAGAGTACTCGCAAGGCGGTGTCCGTCTTCGCCAAGCATCCTACGAGTCTTCGCCGCAGGAGTTGGAAAAATCGTTCAAAGATGTTGACGTTCTGTTCCTCATCTCATACCCAAGTCACGTCCGTGACTACAGGGTCCAGGTTCGTTCGGCCAAGTCCCAGACCAGACGTCATTGGCATTTATCTTAGGCTAATGTTCTGCAGGTTCAAATCCCAGCTGTTGACGCAGCCGTGAAGGCTGGCGTCTCTCACATTTTCTATTCATCATTGGCATTTGCTGGCCCTGTGTCAAGCAGCTTGTCCAAGGCCGAGGTGATGCAGGCGCACCTGGTGACCGAGTCTCACCTGAAGTTTCTTGCTGCCAACAAGCCAAAATTCACTTTCACAGCCATCCGGGAGGGTCTCTACTCAGAGTCGTATCCCATTTACACGGCCTTTTTCGATGCAGCAAATCCAAGCTCGGAGATCCGCATACCGCACGACGGTAAAGGGCCCGGTGTGGCATGGGCCAAACGTGATGAACTGGGAGAGGCGACGGCTCGACTCATTGCACATTATGCCGGCGCGCACATGGCAGATCTGGAGAGCATTGATCTAGAAAATCAAATACTGCTCTTGACTGGCCCGAAGGTGTGGACACTCGAGGAGACGGTAGAGCAGCTGAGCAAATGTGTAGGGAAACCGGTCGCGATACACGAGGTCAGCGTGGACGAGTACGTTTCGCAACTGCAAGTCATCGCCGTCTTTGGAAGTCAAGAGAAGGCGACGACATGGGCTACTGCCTGGGCGGCTATCAAGGCTGGAGAGACTGCGGTGGTCACGCCGTTGTTGGAGCAGGTGCTGGGTAGAAAGCCGGAAGAATTTGACGTCACGCTCAAGAACTATCGAGGGGCATCTCACGAATGAATAACAACTGATCAAGTTTCAAGCAAAAGAAAAAGAGGAACCCTCCCCCATAAATTCACCTTGTCAACTCAACTCCAAGCTAAATGAAAAAAAAAAAAAAGAAGTGTAAAAACTGCATCGAGCCCACCGCATGAGCCATTTCGACTCTTATAAGCCAAGAACAAAACACCATAGCATGCAGCAAAAAAGCAACCAAGATAAAGCACTATGTGCACTGTCCAAACTGAGACTGACATCCCGCATTACAGTGGTCTGGCGAGCTTCCACACCAGCTGTACCGCGAACAACAAGACCCCCATTGCGTATCGGCGCATGTGACATCTCCACCGCAGCGTCCGTCGGTCGACGCCTTGAGCTTGGAAGTGGCGCCCGGTTTGGGTTTGTTCGGCGGCGTGGTGGTGGCACCGCCGCCGCCGCCGCCGCCGCCGGCCCCGCTTGACCTCGAAACCTCACGGTACCAAAACTCGGCAGGGTCACCCATGCACTCGCCGACAGTCACGGGCTTCAAGCCTCTCCTGGCGGCGAGCTCGAGCATGAACTGCGTGAGCCGCGTGGAGCTGTTGTAGTGTATGTCGTGGGCCAGCACGATGTTGCCGCCGCCCGCCAGGCCGTCCTCGACCTGGCGCTCGGAGCGCTCCATCTCGGTCTGGTAGCGCCAGTCGTCCGAGTCGACGTCCCACTTGACGACGTGGTAGCCGAGACGCCGCGTCTGCGCCAGGCAGTCGGCGTTGCAGCTGCCGTACGGCGGGCGCAGGTACGTCGGGAACCGGCCGCCTAGCACGTCGACAAAGGCCTCCTCGGCCCGCACGATCTCGTCCCTCCGCGCGTTGGCGTCGAGCGTGGACATGTCCTGGTGCGACCACGAGTGGTGCGCGATCTGGTGGCCCTCGGTCATCATGCGCCGGACCAGGCTCCCCCACGGCTCGCTCTCGAGCGGCCACTGGCCGTTGTTGGCCGTGATGAAGAAGGTCGCCTTGGCGTTGTGCTTCTTCAGAAGGTTCAGCACGTTCTCGGTGTGGATGCTGGGTCCGTCGTCAAAGGTCAGGGCCACGACCTTGGACTTTTTGCACCTAGTTATGATCTGGCCTGTTTTTTTTTT
>NC_043742.1:6127328-6141588 GCF_004337985.1 Pyricularia pennisetigena
CCCCTTGTCTTGGAGGCTGCGGGCAGAGCCTTACCTCCGTAAAACACCGTTGCGGCGGTTTACACCAAAGCCGGCCCTAACGTCGTACGCTGCCACGGCGCCGCATAACAACAGAAGCCCGAGCAGGCCACAAAACAAGCTTGTGATGCTTTGCTTCATGTCTGCGGACTTGTCCGAGGGACGAGATTGTGTAATTTGTGAAAGGCTCTCTCTCTTCTCTCTCTTTTTCTCTCTCACTCTGGCTGTGGGTTAAGAAAATAAAAAAGCAAACGGTCTTATGGGAGAAGGTTGATCTCCGCCCTTGCTTCGACCTCGAAATCTAAGGGATTCGACAGGGTGAAAGACAAAAAAAAAAAACATACAGACAACGGGTCAACAACAAGAACGTTGCACACGGCGAGGCATTGAGGGCATCGTCGGCCTTTTTCCTCCGTCACAGCCATAGCTTTGACAAAGCATCTGCATGTTGCTTTGTTACCCCGAGCCCCAAGTGGGCAAAAGGTACGAAAACAAAAAACGCCAAGGTGAATAGAAACCGCAGCTACAGCTCTGACAAAATGACAAAGGCATGATGGTGGCGGTGGGCCCGTATCGCATATCCGAATGTCTCACTGCAGCTACGGGGTTTTTTTTTTGGCTCTTCAGGATGGAGAAAAAATGATCGTCTAGTGAGGAGGGAGCGCAAGCCACGGGACATGGTAGAGCAAGCACCGCGGACGCGGCTGTCTAAAATTATCATGGTTTATGCATGAGCTTAACTGTTTCTCTTCAGCACACCAAAAAAAAAAAAAAAAAAAAAAAAAAAAAACAATCCGATATAGAAAATCGTCCAGGCTTGCCAGGCACAATAGTGAGAGGGCTGAGCACAGCTAGCGACCAAGGCGGCTCGGAGGGCGTGGGTGGCGTCGAATCATCAGTGCCGCTCATTCGGCTTGGATGAAAGCGATTGGTGTTGAGGTCTCTGAGAAGAAAATATACCGAGAAAACAAAAGCACAAAGCAAGAGTTCTAGGCCTTCGATTAGAGGGGGGAAAAAAGACAGGAACTACCTACTTTTCTCTCCATTAACCACAAAGACTATTAGTTCCGAATGCGGCCAATCCATCACATCATTGCAATCCATTGTCACTTATCGTCGACTAGCCTCAATACCAGAAACTAGAGAGGGTTAGAAAAAAAAAGAAGATCAATTCCTCTAATGGCATTTCCTGAGCATCCTCGGTTGCGCTGCAGAAGAGTGTGCTATGCATCGATCTCTTCGGCGGCAGGCGATCAGACCAGTTGAACTGTGGGCTAGATCTCTTGTTTGCTACCCAACCAACATTATTGGGATCAATGAGATCGGAACTAAACTCTTGAAGATCTGAAGATATCCACACAGCTGAATACAAAACAAAAAGCCACAACACACTTTCATCACGGTCCAGGCCTCATCAAGGATCCAGGCGTGGGAGGACATGTGTGTATTGCAACGGCCCTTTCCCGCAGTAGAGATGGAGCACGCGCGCACCCGGCTTACGGTCGAGACCTGCGGCCACGGATTACTCATGGCGAGCTAATCACCGTGGGCCGATGAAGAATGACTCATCAGTGAGAGGTATGTATATCTTTTAGGTATCTATTTTCGTCGTGTTCAAGTCAGTTTCCCCAACATAGGCCTTCCACCAGCAGCCGAGCTAGTGCGTGAAGCCCAAGCTCGCCCAAGACTTCCATAATAGAAAACCAGCTGTGCTGTTCAATAGCCTCTCGGCCTGTCTTCAATGGAATCTTCCCAGGCTGTACCTAGCCAATGTTTGAGGCGAAATTGCGTTCCTCATTCCTTACATTAATCTGGTTCCGATGGCGACATGTCCAAACCGTTGCTCATTGCCATTTGCAGGGCAGTTTGCTTCTATTGGCCATGAATCCGCTTGCCACCTTCTGTTTTATGCCTCAAGAGATCATAACGCAATATGCTTTGCAGTAAAACATCGGCCCCCAAGGCACAGTCCTCGGGACTAGTATATTCCTCGGGGTTGTGACTGACACCGTCCCGGCACGGGACAAAGATCATGCTTGCCGGACATCTCCGGCTTGCATACACAGAGTCGTGGCCCGCGCCGCTGGTCATATCTCGAATCAAGCCCTGGGCGTTCTCAAGACCCCTCGCTTCAAGCACCGACAGCGCTGAAGCTCGCACAGTTTCAACGCAGTCGGGGTGGAATTTGGTTGCTTCCGAGACGCTATCCGTTTTCCACGTAAGCGAGAATGCATCGTTTCTCCCGGGGGTTGCTCCGGCGAGAAGCTGTGATTTGGATCCGGGAGGGTCAATACCCTTGGAAAGTAGATCAAAGTCTCGTTTGAGGTCTGCTTCAAGGGCGTCCAAGGTTGAGTCCTGAGGTGCGCGAATATCCAAGCTCATGCGCACATAACCTGGGATGGTATTCACAGAACCAGGTTCCAGTTCAACGATTCCGGTGGACGCAAGAGCTCCGTGGGAAGTAGCCAGCGCGTGCGAGTGGACGATGAAGCGGGAAGCCAAGAGAATGGCATCGGCTCTTGCAGAAAATGGCGTCGTACCCGTGTGTGCATCTGTGATGTGGTTAGCACTGCTGACTAGCACTCACAGGTCAACACATAAAGCTGTTCAAAAGGAGGTTTGTTACCACGACCATTAATCTCAATGGTAAACCACCTATATGCCTGTACGCCCTGAACAACACCAATCTTGAGGTTGTTTGACTCTAGGATGGGGCCTTGTTCGATGTGAAGCTCGAAATGGGCCGCCATCGGAATTTTGTTGAAGCTGGAAGGGATCTCGCCCAGGTAACCGATCCTTTGGAGCTCAGACCTCATCGTTGCCTCACCGCCGCCGACCTCTTGCAGATTGTGTGCTTGGTCTAGACCAAAGACCTCGGCCCAAGCTCCAGAGGCGATCATACTCACGGGGAACCGGGCTCCTTCCTCGCTGTCAGGAATACTTCATCAGCAAGTTGCCTCCCTTTCCAGAGCCCCGAATCATTTCAACGTCATCTGCACGGCTGGCCACTCGGTGCCACTCACTTGGTCCAGTTGACAACGCCGACTGGAAATTCGGTCTCGATTTGATTCTCCTTCAACACCCGCAACATTTCGATGCCGGCCATCATTCCAAGGATGCCGTCGTATCTTCCGCCGGTTGGCTGCGTGTCCAAATGCGAGCCTGCAAAAGTGGTCGCCCAGTGACTGCCGGGAGGTAAGCTTCGCCTGATGGCAAAGATGTTGCCCATAGAGTCGACCTTGACCCTGCAGCCGAGGTCCTTGACGGTCTCGACGAACCAGTCGCGCACCTGCTTGTCAGAGTCTGTGAGGGCGAGCCGCGACATGCCCGTCTCTGTCGGGCCGCTGTCAGGGAGTTCAACGATTAGAACCGAACATCTTTGACTTTCGAGGTCCGGGAGTGAATTGATTTCCATGCCGGCTCACCTTCCCCAGCGCTTCCCTGTGCCCCAGACGCAAGTATCGTGGAGCGTCTTCATCATTCGTTCTTGGTTGACCTTGAGACTGGCGATTTCATCTTTGCTCATCTCGCTCAATCGCACGCGCCAACATGGCGATGCATGGAAATGTCGACTTGGCTCAAATCGGCATTTCCGTGGTATGCACGGCTGGCAGGGCCGCGACCGTGTTGTGGGACATGGTGAAAGGCCAACCCAGAGAGCCCTGGGTCTGCATCTATAAGCAAACGGCATTTTTAGTTCGCAAGCACATCCTCAAGCAAAGAGCATGCCCAAAGATTTAGCTGTTGTGGTTCAAGCTAAGTTCAAACAGTGACCAAGGAACTACATGACGAAAGTGAGAGGCGCTGGAACTAGACTGGCTCTAGCTCAACAGGGCGAGATAGGGTGACAATGCCGATGAGAGCGCCAAGTGCGGGGAAACGATAAGCTGGGCAGGAACGGGCTCCTGTGTTGTGCTCTGATCGGATGCGTGGTCCGGAATTGTCTCTGGTTTCAATTGCCGAAAAGGGGAAAAAAAAGAATGTATGCATGCACTGTAGTAAGAAATGGAAGAAATGGAAATCGTTGACCCCAATTTATACCTGCTTATTTTACATACCTAGAACTTAACAAATCAGTATCAAAAAGTTGCATCGCATTGGCATAGATGCTAAATGAAGTACATTAACACACAAGGCTTCCCACGTCAGCCAAAATCTACAGCTTCGCCTTGCCCGCTCCCAGCGCGTTCCAGTCCTCCCGGGTAAAAGGCACATATCTGTTACCCTTCCCACCGTCCTCTATCCACCACATCTCGTCGCCAGCCTTGACCTTGTCTGGATCCACACCCTCGGCCTTGAGCGGCTGCTTGTTCTGTTTGTTGTTGTGCGAAGCCGAGATTTCTGCAATGTATCGCAGGAAGATGGGCACCGCGTACTTGGGGAGGTGCTTTCTCGCGTGCGCCAGGAAGGCTGCCGTGTCAAATGACGCCCTCTTCTCAGGCTCGATGTAGATGGCCGCGGCGCCTGCCCTGCCGTCGTGGTTGGGCAGTTGCACGCCGTAGACGTTGGCCTCCACAACTCCCGGGAAGCTGCCGAGCACTTCGCTCACTTCGGCGGTGGAAACGTTTTCGCCCTTCCAGCGGAAAGTATCTCCAAGCCTGCACATATCAATTTTTTTTTTTTTCCGTCTGTCAGCTGTGTTCACCCATCTCGCATCACGAAAGCAGTCGCGAAATTACCTGTCCATAAAGTACCACCTGCCGTCGTTGTCACGGCGCAAAGCATCGCCGGTCCGGTAGTAGGTGTCGCCCGTGACGAAAACGTCACGCACGAATTTCTTCTCAGTGGCTTCGGGGTTGTTAAAGTACCCTGGGAAGGCCCTCTCTCCTGGGACGCGGATGAGAATCTCGCCACCACTGTCGTACGGCACGCGGTAGGCGAAGCCCGTCTTTGGATGTCTGGCTATGTCGCCCGTCTCTGTGTCGATTGCGACCGGCACGTATAGGTGGTGGTATTTCCATCTCAGAATAAGCCCGTGGTGGCCCACTGCGTGAGCTAGGAAGTCGCCCCTGCAGTGATTGTCCAGCGGGAAAACGCCTTCGGTACTGTTGAAGAACTCGTGAATGCACTCGATACCGAAGCGATCGCGGAAACGCTTCCAGACGTCTGGCCTGAGTCCATTTCCGTAGATTACCTTGATGTTGTGCTCCTTGTCACGCGGTGAAGGTGGCTGTGCTAGCAGGTACCGCAACGTCTCGCCGACGTATACAAAAGCGTTTGCGCGAGACTCTCGAACGTCTTCCCAGAACCTAGAAACGCTGAACTTAGGGGCAACACATATAGTCGTCCCGCCCAGGATCTGGCTCATCATGGTGATGCCTCCGGTGCCGTGATAGTAAGGCATGCAGTCATAAAACCGTATGTTTGCATTAGCCTCCTTGTCAGAGCTGGCGAGGTAGCTGATCCCAGCTTTGGTGGTGCAGCCGTTGATGTACACTGGTGCCACTGGCAATACGCAGGCTTTGGGCATTCCTGTCGTGCCGCTTGTGTAGAACAGGCCGCAGGCCCAATCTGGCTTGATATTCTTTCGGTGTTCCTCTCCAGGTCGCGTGGGCTCCAGCCCTGCAATTTGTTGACGGTATTCATCGAGTCGCAAGACCGTAAAGCCCTCCGTGTTTAAATCCTCTTGAATATCAGATATGCTCTTCTCTGTTTGCGGTGGGACGTCTACCAAGATGAGTTTGGCGGTGCTGATCTTTAAACAGTGCAGCAGTGGCTTCGACGCCAGGTTGTGATTTATCATGGCTGGCGCCGCTCCGATGGAAGCCAGAGCCAGCCACACCATGATGAATTCGGGGGAGTTGCCCATGAAAAGCGCAACAAAATCCCTGTTCCTGACTCCCTGGGCCAGGAACCATTGGGCGAACCGGTTCGTGCCATCATAAAGCTGCTGCCAAGTCAAGGAACCCTCCCGAGTCCAGATTGCCTCTGCATTGGGCTTTTGCCTGATGACGTCTTCAAACAAGTAGTACGGTGACAACTTGTTGGACTTGACTTTGGATTGGAATTACGGCGGTTAGTGGACGAAGAATGATAGCCGTAGAACAGCCCCCCCGTGGCTTTTCTGTCTTACCTCCTTCTTCGAAGTACTTCAGAAGTTTCCGGCGGGCAAGAATTGATTTGAGATCCTCGCTCACGTGGAACTTGGCATCCAGATATGCCAGGCCAGCAGTTGTTGCGGCAGTGCCGGCTGCAGCGATAGCTAAATAGATTGTACACTATATGTCAGTTGATCAGTGAGCTTGAAATGGCACTTAAGCCTCGTGATCAAAGGGCGTTTATTGTTCTTACCGAGCTCCATGCTGGAAGCAAATTTTTCCGTTACGTGTAAATATATTTGTGATGCTCTCAAGAAACCTTCGTTGTCACCAAGTTGATTTCCGAGATGCCAGCAGAGCTGCCTGACCAAGTTTAAAAATGAAACCAAACCGTGCACAGATTCATACGCAAGACACGGACAAAAGTGAGTACAAACTCTATGCAACAGGTCGACAAGTTAAGTTGAGAAACTCGGGAAAAGTGAGAAAGGGAAGTTCATCCAATTTGAATCTCTGGCAATGAAGCACGACCAGACGGCTGAACGCGGCGGCATCTTTCTCCGACATAGCCAAGGGAGCGGGGACCCATGGGGAGCCTGGGGGTGACTAGGGTCGGGGTTCTGGTTACTACGGATTGAATGAAATGCTCGGCACCGGCTTCAATTTTCGGCAAAACAGTGTGGCTGTGGGCAGAATCCGCTCGCAGTGAGTGTCCCTCTATCGTACTTAGTACTGCAGCACAGTACGGTAAGGTAAGCCCAGTCGACTATCTAACTTCCAAGACAGGTTTAGTTGACTCGAGTTCACAGTGGAGCTTCGGTAGATGCGACCTTTTTGTGTCTGTGGAGGGAGATCTCCAGTATGTAATGTGGACTTGAAAAACACTGATGGCGGAATTGTGTCTATCGGCACATTGTACGGACGGACCAAGAAATATTACGGTGCTGCGAAGTAATCAATGGGCATGCTATTCCGCAAGCAATCCCCATCCTCCATCCCAAGGTACTGTCACACTTGGCATCTGTGGAGCCATGCTGCAGCAATAGCTTACCAGTACAGGTACAGGGGAGTAGGATTGTCAAAGTCACGTGGGGTAGCATTGTGGCTGACAGCTGTCTGGCGGTGGCTGCGCGGTAGTTAATTGGGTCCTGTGTGCACACGTGATGGGGCAACCCTAAGAAATGTTCAAAGTGATTTGTCTCGCGCAAAACTTCTCGTAGATGCACAAACGACGCTTCTTCAACCCCCGCCAAATCGACGACGACAAGCCAGCCCAACCCGTACTCCCCAAATACCCTCCATACACACCGCAAAAATGCCTGGCGGAGTCAATGTTCGCGATGTTGATGTAGGTGCCACCGAATTTCATTGATAGCTCAGAGCTCGACAAAAGCCTGGGGGGGAAAAAAAAAAAAACAACCCCACCGCCTCGAAATCATCTCGTCCTCCGACTAGCCCGCGGTTGAAAATCATGCACACCCGGATGTGCTCGACAACAGCGCGATGGCCATGATGGTCGCGATTGGCAACGATGCAAGAGTGCAAGATTGGAAGAGGCTCGAAAGATTCGGGCTATAAGGAGCATAGGAGCAGGCGCGAGGGAGTCGAAAGACTTCTGACGACGGAATAATGCTAATATGCTGGGTTTCAATGTGCAGGCGCACAAGTTCATCAACGCCTATGCCGCTTTCTTGAAGCGTCAGGGAAAGCTGCCCATCCCCGGTAAGATATTAACCCCTTAATTCCTTCTCTACTCGGTGGCGATGCCCTGGCTGACATTTGTGCTTTTTTTTTTTTTTTTTTTTGACACTTATAGGTTGGGTTGACACCGTCAAGACTGGCCCCGCCAAGGAGATGCCTCCTCAGGACATCGACTGGTTCTACGTCCGTGCCGCCTCGGTCGCCCGCCATGTCTACATGCGCAAGACCGTTGGTGTCGGCCGTCTCCGCAAGGTTCACGGCACTGCCAAGAACCGTGGCAGCCGCCCCTCGCACCACGTTGATGCCTCCGGCAGCGTCGACCGCAAGATCATGCAGTCGCTGGAGAAGATTGGCATCCTGGAGCAGGATGAGGAGAAGGGAGGCCGCCGCATCACCCAGGCCGGCCAGCGTGACTTGGACCGTAAGTTTTCAACTCTGACACGCAAGGAACCACGCGCTCAAGAACACAAGACTGACATCTATATTCAGGGATCGCTATGACTGTCGCTGAGGCTGAGGAGGAGGAGGAGGAGGATGACGAGTAAACGTCTCATCAAAATCGTCTTTCATTTGGTTTGGTCACTGGGAGTTTGTATGCATTCTTGGCATTTAGGGTTCACGGCGTAACAAAATGGGTCTGGTCTGGGGTCTGTCTTTCGGCATGAGCAATCGATCGTCTTCTTCCGCCTTTACCTGAACCCAGCGTTGGTAGCTAGTGATGCTTACCGATTATGATTAATGCTGAGTCCATCGTCTCCCATCAGTTGGTGACTGCGTATGTGGTCAGTGATATAACTGAAGGTTGATGAATTCAGCCAAATTTAGTAGCAGTCAAATCGCCCCACAGTAGATCGACAACAGGAGGAAGGAACGGTTTAACCCGCAGCTCATGTCTCCAAGTAGAGCTAAATTGTGAAAATCAGCTGTGCTACCTGGCAGATAATCGACTTGCTCTATGAGTCCAGTGGCTCTTGGTGATTTACTTGACTTGTATCACTTTCATATCACCAATATCTCGTTCATCTCTGTTTCAATTCAACCCGTCAATCTAGTTACATCAGCAAGGTGTACCATTAGTTCGTTTTACTACCTTGTCGTCTTTTTACCTTTGTCTTCACTTATTCTTATACTCGACTTCTGTTCTTGATCCTCACGTTCTTCCAAGGCATATCTACCTCAACTCAGATCATCAGCCATACTCTCTTGTTCCAACCCCATTCCCCCTGTCATTAACTCTCCAGCTGCCCCTTTCGACCCGTCAAATATCAGTAGACTGTACTACAATCATTTCCCTTCAAAGCCAAGCCTCTTTCAACGTCTTTTGGGCGTACCTTTCCAGACTAGTTTCACGGGTCAACAATAGGCATATCTCAGACCACACGAAAACCAGAATGTTGACCAGCAGGTAGTTTGTCCGCTTGAGATTCGGTTCAGATTTTCCAACATGACAGCTGAGAGAACCAAGATCATTAATGATTTCGGGCTCAAGCCTATCCACATTGCTACCATTCGCGACAAAAAGGCCACGGTTTCCATGCTTGTAAACGCAGGCACAAATGTGAATGAGCAAACAAGGCATGGCATAACACCACTCATGTTGAGTGCGGTGTGTGGGCATCTTGACATGGCGTGCCTCTTTCTCAAACATGGGGCTGCAAGATCGATTCAAGATGCCCAAAAACGAACGGCAAGAGAAGTGAGCATGCCTTGTTTATATCTTTCTGTCTCATGTTCTATCTCACAACGTTCTTCCGTATATATACTAACTACAAGTTTATCAGTACGCATGGTCTACTTCAGATCTTGTCAGGGAACACTGGAACATTTTTGAAAAGATTTCCAAGAAGCTTGAAGGACGCTGCAACTCAGCAGACGTGGTCCGTCGACGGAGAAGAATCCGGCAAATCCTACAAAGGCGTGATGCTTTCAAGGGATCCCTGCAGGGCGCTTCACAGCCTCATGGAACGTCTTGCTTCTCAATCTCTGCAAGAGGAGAAGTCACGCTCTGGAAAAAGGTTGCCTCCGTACACAACGGATATGGACGCAACGATGTAACGCCAGCAATCCTTGCGCGTACGGACAAGAACGCCATCGTCCAATGGTCTTTTTCGGGTTGGTCTACCGGCAATTTCGGTCGCAATATTGTCAATAGCAAAGAATACACTCAACTGGTGATGGCATTTTGTCGATCTTCAGGGTTTAACCTCAGTGCCAACGCGAGGGACAACCCAGCGGGCCGTACTACAGACCCGGAACTTATTGAAGCAGAGAAAGGACGATGGCAAGCATGCCACGCCGAAAAGAAGCTCGCCATCTTCTATTTGCGTTTGTTAATGAACCGGACATTCAAGAATTGTTTCAAGGACCCTTTGGAAGGTAGTTACGAGTTCGACCAAGAACAGCTCCAGCACTTCAAATCAATGAAGATCCCTGATCGACGGAGGAAAGCATATATTTTCCTCGGCCATGACCCATGCGTCGGCTGTTTGGACTTTTTGCACCATCTCCAAAAAGTGACCGGTATCGAGATCTTAGTAAAACCAATACCAATCATGCAAGAGTACCAGAGACCTAACAAAAGGTACGAGGACTCTGCAGCAGACAATGAGCAGTCTTCTAATGGCAAGGACGGCGACGACGGTAGTAACGACACTGCCACCACAATTTCCAACGAGATCGAAGAAGCATCCTCGCCCAAAACGCCAGCTATAGATAAACTGGAAAAATGGGTCTTTGCCCGCGATTATTCTCCCCAATTGCCAGGTGTTAGCGAAAAACACCCAGTTTGGGACCAGACACAAAAACCACCACGGCCTACGCCAATTATAGTTCAACCAGTGCATTGGCCGCTCAAGAGCGATTGAGCGTCCCCCTCCCTTCGCTTACGTGCAGGTGGGCAAGGTCTCGCCCGGAGACCGTGCACTCATTCTTGTTCGTAAACCCCGCGACGCGGTGGTCGCACCTATATCGTGCTACGACTCTGGGAACAGAGCTAGAATGCTTCTAGTGCGACGTTCAAAACCAGCTTGGTATTTTGTCGGTTGTTAGCTTCGGCATCGCCAGCCACATTGCGGCCCCTAGTTTGGTTGTCGATGTTTGTTTTGCTATTCTCATGTCAGCCCTGGAAGTCTCTATCTCTCTCTCTCTCCCTTTTTTTTTTTTCTTCTTTTTTTTTTGTCACGATGTGTGTTCTTGTCGGTCGTCATAAATCAGTCTTGTGAGTTGTGTTCCTGTCAGTTCCCACAATCGAAAAGAGAGGGGAACAAACTGCAGTGGATTAATGAGGGGTTGCAGATAAATCTCTAACGATTGTTTTACCCTGGGCTTGCAGCGTTACAATGTCGGCATACAAACATCTCCTAAAGGGGCTCGTGCGTTGAAGCTTGCAGATCCTCGAGCAGGCCATTAGCTCGGTTGCGGTGGGTTTCGTCCTAGCACCTGCATTCTTTTGGAAGGTTTGTGCTCGTGCGTGCTCTTTTCAGTATGCAGGACGGGGAGGGTCAAGGCGATTTGTTTCTATCTTACAAACAAGCCAGAAGCCAAAGCCATTGGAGAGGGGGATATAAAGGCAGTATATTTCGTCTCATCTCGGCCGTTCGATGCAAGTTCACGCAGGTTTACGCATATCATCTGTTTGTCGTTGCAGTTCATCCAAAACATCTTTGTTCACATACATATCAATAATAATTACTTGGTCAAGAATACCATCAAATACTGTGCACTCATTTCTACTTTTCTGCTGGCCAAGAAAAAAAAACAAGAACAAAAAAACCAAACGAGACCTACGCACAATGGCTCACCAACACAGGCGCACTTATACCCGCACCATACTCTTCTCAGAAACCTTCGATTTCCCAACACCACCGACATGGGCACAAGATGAGGCGCCGCTCCCACCGACTTGCCAGGGGCAGCAATATCATCAAAGGGCCAGCCAAATGCCCGTTGCAGTCTGGCCGACAACGCCTCCGACGCCATCCATGCCCACTCGGCCCATGAGTCGGATGCCGCGCATGTCGCACGTTCCGGTAACACTGCACGACAAGTCGCTGCCTGAATACCCCCAGTCGCACGACTTCATAATCGACTGCAGCGGCGAAGCAACCACCCCGACGACCGCGCCGGTCGCGGCTTCTATGCCGTCGCCGGGGGAGGTTTCGCGCTGGAGCATCTGCAGCGACGACACCGTCGTCGTCGATGCCATGTCGCGCCCGCTCTCCCCGAGCAGCTCCATCCAGAAGCTGCGCAGCATGGCAAGCTCCACCGCCTTGCGCAGTGTCAAGTCTTCAATGAAGCTGCGCGTAAAACTGAATACGACTTTTAAACAGCTCGCGAGGAGGACGAAGAGCATGGGTTGATTTCCCATGCTTCTTGTTACTTCTTCTTCTTCTTCTTCTTTTTCTTGTTCTCCTCTTGTGTGCCTCCTCGCCTCGGCTCGAGCTCTCTTCGATTTACATGTCTGACTATTTACAACTTTTTCGCAGCTTTTCACACAACTGCGACCCACGCTCCCTTCACGTCTTTTTCCATGATACCTATTTTCACCTAAGACCCTTTTTATTTTACGGCCGACCATATTTAACGAACAGCATGATTATCGTTTTCTGCTTTTCAACTTGTTTGTTTCTCTTTTTTTTTCTGTTTATGTTATGATACCACTTAGATCACAGTCTCTCTACGAGCTAACTTTCCTATTTTCTCTTTCCCCCCTCCCTTTCCTTGTTTCGTCTCTCCATCCCTCGATCGTTACTGCCACATGATATCTCTTTTGTTTCTGGGGCATAATCGACATCTTCTGTATGTATATTTTCCCTCCTAATCTCCCCCCCAGCGCTCACTTGTTGTGCTTGCTCTTGCTTTTCGACGGCTGTGCCTAGTTTCGCTGCGTGTGCTTTTTAGGAATAGATAAAAATAGGGAATAGACAACAACAAAAAATCAATCAAAAAAACTTGAAACAAACGAAAACAAGGGCACGACGTGGATTTCCCAGAAAAAAAAACGTGGATGCGGCTTCCGACAGATGCACTAAAAGACGGTTGCCAACTACCAAAACGGTCGCGCTAGAACAAAGTGGAAACAAACCAATAACGACTAGCCTCAACGGCTGCGCCCCCTTTGCCAGGTCCAAGAGGATCCTGCACGACCGTTTGAACTATGGACAGAAAAAGGAGGAAAAAAAAAAACCAAGGCACTGGGATACGATACGCCTCGGGGAATTTGCACCGAGCAAGCCGAAAGTCGCCCAGAAGAAAGCGCAGCACAGAGATTTTGATTTTTTCCGGGGGGTCCAAGAGGTTCGGCACGACATGGATCTTGTGCCGGATCTGCACGCTTAGACCGCCTGAAGATGTGATGCACGTACTACTGTGTGTATACAACATTTGGCCATGGCGACAGGTGTTTAGGGTCCACGAATTTCGTCACACCCAAAAAAAAAAAAAAAAAAAAAACTAAAAGCCTCGCCATTTGGACATTGGACGATTCTGCCAGTCCCGCATCCTCCTGGGTTGGCTGAGTATATCCCAAGAAGAAAGCTCCAGGCCGGCATGCCGCTTCATGTTGCTTTGCGGAGGCGGCCCCGCAAGAAAAGGCGGCACGGCAGTGAACACGGGTCACATGGAGGGTCGGCGTGGTCGGGAGCTGACTGAGCAAAAAAGGTAGGTCTCCATCCATCGTCCAACACATTCGACATAATGCTTGCGATTTTGCTTTTGTAAACAATGCAGGCGCATTGATGCCTTTTTGTGCTACGCGAAGTGCGCATCTCTATGTCGGCAGCCCCTCACCGGGGAAGCCGGACTTTTATGTCTATGTGCGAGAAGCCTACCGGTTGGCTAGCCTGTACCCGCCGATGGGGGTGCCCGACTGGCTTGATTGAGGTTCTGGTAAGCATATATGTAGACGATCCCACTTTACGTTATGCTCCTGCACAACACGGACGTCCACAGTCTAGACCATATTCAGCGGGAAGGGGGGATTTACATGATGGGAGTATTATGACTACTTCGTATGACTTGTCAATTTGAGAAGAAAAGTTTTTTTTTTTTTTTTTTTTTTTTTTTTTTGTCAGAGACAGCTTCGGTGAAACCTATTTTTACCCGAAAGCCCATCCCTGGCCGAACCGGTGGCTTCCGATCAACCGCCGAGCGCGTGTCGACTCACGCTCTCGGACGAAGTTCTCAGGCCGAGGGCTCCTTGGAAACTCGTACCGGACAAAATGATTCGCAACGGGGCGATGCGGCTTTTGTTTTAGTCGGCTTATGCCGGTATAAGCAATTTTTTACTGCTCACTATAGCATGATGAGCGGGTTGGGTTTGAGTCAAAATTCGGGTTGTGGGCTCGTGTGGACATTCATAACTTACACACGTGGGGCGTTCCTGGCGATTTTAAATGACCACATCACTAACTACTACTACCCCATGATGAACGGTCTATTAACTCAAAGCAAGGGACGAGATGGGCCGCACTTTGTGCCTCACGAACGAGTGGAGTTTTTTTTTT
>NC_043742.1:6141661-6208150 GCF_004337985.1 Pyricularia pennisetigena
TTTCTCTTCTCTCTCCTTCTCATTGTACCGTGGTAGCCCCATTCATCATGATGTGTACCTGGTTCTGACAGACTAGTCCCTGTCTGGTACTGCTGCAAATGTCGTGCCGTATTTAGTCACCGCATTCCTTTCCCGGGCGGTGTAAGAGCTACGGGGATAGTTACGAATTTGACTTGTCAGTTTCTTGCTAGCGAAGAAAACGCGGGTGGTGTTGTTGACTTGAGTGGTTGTTAACATATCCGGTAACGGCGACAAGCGTCCATGGTTTCTGGACTCTAGATGAAATTGGGATTGAGTAAAGACCTACTCTATTCTAAACGGAGCACAGTAGTATTTGTAGCAATGAAAGCTTTTTCCCGGACTGGAGCGCCTCGATGGTAGGCTACTTGTCGTCAGCCGGCGGTGCGTGCCTGATGCAACAACACAGGTAGGCACCTACCGACTTTCGGGGTAATCATGGATCACAGGGGTTGCCTGCTTGGGCCAGCGCACATTACTAGCGCTCTGCGCTCTTGTTCATCAGTCTGAATGCTCTGAAAAGGACTAGTTGCTTTGTTTGAACCCTCCCTCGTTGCTACATAGTTACATTCTGGGCGCATGTGTCAAAACGTTTGGCTATGAGCAATTACTCATTACGTATTACCTACCGTGAAAATTTGACCCTGGATAAAATGGTCGGAGAAAAAAAAAAGAAAAAAAAAACCCCCCACGGTGCGGCCCACGGTGACCTAGGGTGTCAGCTCATCCAGACCAGGAAAAGCTTGGCTAGTAAACATCAGGTAATTCTTGATCCGATCTATGGATGGTGGATGATGCGATCTATGGTCCGACCTTTGATGAATTAGCAAGTGAGGAGTTTGGTATGCCAATGAAGGCTGTGGTTGAAGTTATTCTAGCATTTCAAACTGCAGCAAAGTTGTATATGTGCACATGATAGAAGGAAAAGAGCTGGCACCGCGGAGATGCACCCATTGCTCCTCTGTGTGGTAATTTTGGACTTTTGGGGGAAGAATGTGATGGCGATCAGGCGAAGAAAAAGAAGCTGGGGTTCCACAGGGCTGACGGGAGATGTGGGGATTTTTGAACCAATTTTTTCCTTCTCTCTCCTTTTCTTTTTTTTTTTTTTTTTTTGTCGTCACAAGCTGCAAATGTGCCAAGGGCACTCTCCCATCATGCGCCTACTGTGCGTTATACTGTACATAGGTTTCTGTAAGCCACAGAAGTACTATATATAGTCGAGAAGAAAGACGTTCGGTGCGCCAATTGCGTTCTATAACACTGATTCTTCAAGTCTGTGCTCTTTGCGTATGTGAAAAAGAATTATCAAGTTTAGGATTTTAACAAGAATGATGCAATAGGTTTTCCGACGGAAGCCAGTTACCTAGGTTCCTTGGGAGCAACCCTGATGGGCAACGCATAATAAGTGGACTTTGGCATCGAGAAAAAAAATTCAATTCACGCGATGGTCGAAGTCCTTGGAATTAGGTGGGTCATTATGTCGTTTCTGAACCCCCCATTCAGCTTTTTCCAGACTCAGCTGCGAACGGGCACATGGCGGGGCCAAGCTTATAAATGGGGCGCGTGACTTCCAGAAACTGCCAGGGGCTAACATCATGTTGTAGCATAGGTAAGGTACTGAACGAAGTACACTGTCACATCAAACTATCACCTCATCCCAACGTGTTCTGTCACGTTGCTAGGGGAAATGGTGCCATACTATTGCAACAGTTTGGTCTGCCTGCATAGTACAGGTGTGGTTTGAATGCTTTGATATCTTTTAGGTTGACAAAAAACCTAAAAACTTGACCGCGAAAAGTAAGAGAGGCCGGTTATGTAGCAGCGGTGTACAAAGTAGGTGTAGAACAGTCGAAAATTCATGGATCTTTTCTGTGCCCAGCTCGCCTGGTACCCATCATGGAAAAGCCTGAAGGCGGCTCAAAGCGGAGTCGCCGATCCACAGAATCATGCCGCTTTGTTACCACTCCATGCCTATATTGCGGTACTTGAATTTGAACTTGTACCAGAGTGACACACCCTGGGCGCTTACACAGTAAAATTTCGACCTTGTTGGCTCAAGCAACAGTCTAATAGCCGTCGGACTAAAGATGTTTGTTCAGTACAGTGCTCGACGGGGTTGCTTCGGCATAATACTTGCGCGGCACCGTTATGCTCTCGGCGCCGAAATCGAGAGTTGCAAGTGAATCATACACCCGCGACTGACTACAGAGTCAATTTTGAGCTCCGTGGATTAGTCGCCAAAAGCCGCCAGTAAAGTAAAGCTGGTCCGCGGCGATAATCCCTGACGCCACCGCGGGCCAGGCCCTGAATGCACCACTTTAATGTCATTGTAAACTTTTTTTTCTCTCTCTTTTTTAATCCTCCGCCCAGTCGGGGGTGTTGCCTTGCTGGAGAGTGTGGACGCAAACCATGGACCTTTTTTTCTCTGATTTTTCCCCCATCCCTGCGGCCCACCAGGGGCCCCCGTCGCCCTATGACACGAGAATTACCTGATGGAAACTGCCCTTTGAATAAACGGCATCACGAGGCGAGCTTGCAAATTTTTATTTTTCTAAGTCATATAAAGATGACGCGATCCCGCAACCGGCGCATCGCACCGTGTCTGGCTCTAATGCTGCGAACATCGACAGATTTTCAAAATCCTTTTTCATTTATTTGTTTGCTCTCGTTGCGCAGTCAACCCAGAAGACGACAAAAACAGGAGAGACAGAGGCGCCTGACTTCATTTAGACCCCGCAACCCTGCACAAGCTCAGAAACAAGCTCTTGGTAGGTACCTTACCTAGCAAACCCCAAACTTATGTATACTTGGGTTACCATCAAGCCCCTTGGTGAGGGGAAGCGCAACAACTAATTGTATCAAATTCATTTACAGAACAGTCACGCGCTAGTTACAATTCGCTATTGCTAACTACCAAGAGAAGTTTCGTCTCCTCAGTTGGACAAGCAAGTAACGTCACCTTACAGCCGAGGAACTGCGCCAATACCGCTCTGCTTAGTCTGCTTGGCGCTAGCTGGTAGATACTTTTTTTGGCAGTTGAGCCACTGCAGCAGTAGTCAGAAAGCTACAGAGGTATAGTGCGCAATACCTACGACAGTCGCACCCCCACACTCGGACCAGTCACCAGACCAAACGCGAAGCCGGCAGGTTTCCGTGCGACCTCCGAACTGCGAGTATTTTGACCAGGGCAAAAACAAGCAGTCTGTTTTCTTACCCAAAAAGGAATTCCTCGGTCTTGTCGCCCTGCACTGGCTTATACCTTAAAGGCGTGCGCCTCCCATGGCCTGTTCCTGACAATCAAGTTCCTTTCCCCAAGAAAAAAAAAAGACTTTTTTTTCAACACTTTGGGGAAGGTACATCGCCAATTACCAACCAATCAATTGATTCCCCTCGAGCACCTGCAGCAATTTGAGGTGCCTGTATTACATCGCCAACAGCTGCAGACGCAACAGCCAGGAGCCCAGCTCATAAGTGAGCCAGCCAGTCGGTAGCCACCACCAAAACTACCAACATACTGCGTCGTGGGTGCCTGCCTTTAGATTACTCCACAGTTACGACAAGCCCGCGTACAACATCGAGGGCATAAGTTCCAGGAAAGTTGCCACAATGCCTCACCGCGTCGCAAACTTCCTGCGCACCTCGACGCATACCCTCGAGGCCCAACTCGCCGCTGGATTCAAGCGCCAAAAAAGTCCCCCACAAACTCCCAGGCATTCCAGGAGCGCATCCCCTTCTTACGCATCATCTATCAACGAGGAGGCAGAAGATTCGGGCGTCATGACTCCAGAAAGGCACGAGTCGTCGTCTGAGGGGCACCATCACCACAGACTATCCCTCAACGGTCTTGGTCAGCTCATCCGCGGAACCAAGGACCTGCACATCCACCAGCACCCCAACCAAGCTGCTACTTTGGACCTCAAAGTTGAATCGCCACCCCTGGTCCTCTACGGAGATGCATCAACCAGCACCGGTGCCTTGTTTTCAGGCTCGATGCATATGGAACTAAAGGAGGATGTGCCCGTTGAGTCCTTCACGGGCACCCTCAGGATACATGTCACCCAGAAACGCCCCTTTACTGCGCATTGTCACGACTGTACACATCAGTACACGGAGCTTCAAAGCTGGTCTTTTCTCAAGGCACCGCTAATGCTGACAAAGGGTAAGCGATTCCCGTCCCTAGTATTGTTTCCTCCACAAAAGCTAACATGCGCCACAAGGGTCACACTATTTCCCTTTTTCTTTCTTACTTGGCGGTCACCTCCCCGCTACTATGGACGGACCGTTGGTAAACATCGCATACGAATTCCACGCCGAAGCCACTCCTGGCCCAGGCCACGGCCCCGGCATCAAGTTTGACAAAAATATCGAGGTCAAACGTTCCCAGCCCGAAGCAGACGTGCCGCATCACTCGATACGCGTGTTCCCTCCCATTGACGTCAAATCGAGCGCACACTATCCCCAAGTGATTCACCCCTTAGGCGTTAATACGCTGTCGCTCCGCCTGGACGGCATCGCCAAGTCCAACCCAAATTGCGGAACAGTAGAGTTCTGGAAGCTTAAAAAGTTATCGTGGAAGCTTGAGGAAAAGTCAAAAGTCATTGCGCCCGCCTGTGAGAAGCATGCACCAAAGGACGAGGCGACCTCGGAAGATGCCGGTCCAGCAAAGAAGGGCCTGGAGAGGACCGATAGCAGAATAATCGGCGAGCAGACCTACTTCAAGGGCTGGAAGAGCAATTACTCTTCTGCCGATGATGCCACTGTCGAGATGGAGTTCGACTGGGGTCTGAGCAAGAGGCTCGAGTCAGAATCGACAAAGTCCAAGAAGCACAAACGATACGTATGCGACACCAAGTGCGCAGACGGTACTGAGGTCACGCATCAGCTTGAGATTGAGATGGTGGTGTCTCAAGAGGTAAGGACTGAGCCCTTTGTATTCCTTGGCTTAGCAAAGGCTAACTATTTGAACAGTACGCCCCAGCAAAGAAGCTAGACATGGTGACACAGACAGGCGTCGGTCGGATAATGCGTATGCACTTCAATGTCATCCTCACCGAGCCGGCGGGGTTGGGCATAAGCTGGGACAACGAAGCCCCGCCCATATACTCGATGGTCCCCGCGTCCCCTCCTGCGTACTGCGGCTCGGAAGGTTCGACCGACGAGCTGGACCTCAGCAACATCGAAACTCTGCTGGGGGGATCGTCTCCCACGTCTCCAATGACTCGCTCGCCGCCAAGCAGTTATGCAGAGGCTTCAGGCTCAGTCTAAACAGAACGGTTTGACGGTTCCAAAACAGAACAAAACAAAACAAAAAAAAAAAAGCACGAGCATAACGATAATTTGTATTCGCGACGACTTTGCACCCCGGAAAAAGCGTTCATAATGTTAAAATCACTCTCATAACTCACAAAGAACCACCAACCGGGGGGGATGCTAGCTACGCATTTTCTTCTCACTTTGCTTCGCCTTTTTTTTATCCGCATTATACCCCAACAGAGTTATGGATTTTTTGTCTTCTTTTACTGCGGCAAGATCGCGGCATCATGGGAACCAGACTGGCATGGATTGGCCAGTCTCGGTGGCGTTCGGGTAGTGCATATGGGACTGGGAATCAAAAAAAGGGATTACTTGGCTTAATGGAGGGAGAAGACGACTCGCTCTCATTGATGCATATTTTGAAAAGACTGGAAGAAAGCTTGAAATGGAGCTCAATTTAGAAAAACAACAGAACAGTCATGGACTGGTTATCCTTTTCAGCGGAGTCGCTCAGTACTCACTACAAACGTAGTTACATTTTTACTGTGTACTATTAGTATGGGCAAATTACCCCGTCTCCTTCATGGCCTGGTATATACCATCAGCATCGGCTATTTGGCTTTATTTATTTTATTTTAGGTTTACTTCGTGGTAGGGGTAAAAATCACCACCCCTGAACAGTGTTGGCGACTTTGCAGGTGTGTGGAACCCCGACCCGGCGTTGTATAAAAGTACGAACGCGTGCTCGTTGGGGTTCAGTAAAATGTTTCGTTATAATGGCGATTAACGTGTTTTTTTTTTTTTTTTTTTTTTTTTTTTTTTTTTTTTTTGCAAAGTTGAAAAACGCGTTGCGGCTTTAATTATTTAACAGAAAAAACAACATCATAAAATCGATGGTGGTTGTAATTTCAGGTTTCAAAATCGGTATATTAATTAACAACTGCGATACCTGGGAAAAAACGAACGAAGTACCTGTGGGTCAAAAGTTTTAAATTACATTAACCCTGCCGTGAAAGTACCTGTGGCCAATCTACGGTGCCAAGGGGTGGTTCTTTTTGCCTGCCAACGTGGTTAACATGCCGGCCCTCAGCAACTTCCATCCACGTCAAACCCCACCTCCCTTTCAAATATTCCTTGGCTTCCGTTGACAAGAAGGCATTATCAATACTCTGAATTCGATAAGGCTTAGGCTCGCGAGTGCCCCCCTTTCTTTCCATGGAACAATCATCTTTGACACGGAATTCGACCCAAACATTACCGACTTTCCACTTGAAGTCTTCGCCCCCGTTGGAGGTCGTGGCCTCTGTCGGTTTGTAGGCGTAAAAAGGGCCATATTGCGGTTTGTAGTCCTCCAAAACGATAATAAGGCACCGGCCCGGTGACCCGACGGTCTTGCCCGGCAGCGCGAGCATAGCTAACGCGCCTAGGGCGTTTCTGAATAGCATGACTGTGAGAACGAAGAATTGATTATTATTTAAGGAGTGGGTAGATCAAGTTGATGTCTGTTGGGGGGAAGCAAACTGGTCATTAGAACTGATTGCGAACATGGAAATTTATACTGCTTCAAGAATGAGTAGAATGAGGCTTTTGATTGGGGTGCCCGGCTTACCGGACTTGTTATTTTTACTAAGGCTTTTTTTAAACGGTATTACTGCTTTGAGAGGCCTTGCAACACCAGTAGGGCAGACTTGTTTGACTCAAAGGCTTTGCGAATTGATCGTACAGGGTAAATCCCCTGGCGGTCAAATCCGTTTAGGCACAATGCCATTTACTTGACTTCAATGTCCTGTATCATTACAATGTTTATTCTTAGGTTTTTTTTTTCTGCATCGAATGTCTTCTTTTTCCAAGCTTTTGGTAGTTCCAAGGTTTGATCATGAAAACATTGTGAGTCCTCCATCCGCGACGGCGCCCGTATATGAAAATGCTCTTGTTGGAACCAAAGAAACTTTAACCCGACATTACCTTGGGCCAACCGCGCGGCCGTTGTTGCCACAGAAACATGTCAGATAGCAAGAAGACTGGTTGTGAACTGTGGTTATTTCTGGCCATATTCTTCGACAATCAGGGTGTGTGTGTGCAGCCCATTGACTGCGCATGTCAGACGTCAAAGTGGACAGACCAAGACTAAAGTAAGCCTACTTACGTTGCCCTATCTTTGAAAGACGGGCTAACGGCGACTTTGGGTCCCGATCATCCGATCTGGCGGAGAGATCCAGCCCAATATCCCGAATCGGGCGCGAAAGGACCGTCTGATGGCAAACACTAGGAATCTCTACATGGGAGTCTTGGGGGGGCGGGTTCTTACTCTTCAATCAATGACCCGATCAATGCACTCCACTCTTTGTCGACAAAAATATCTATTATAGTAATTGCCGCTTGGGAATCTGTCCCTGGTTAAAGTTCAACCACCACCAGGAACTAGTCATGTCGCCAAAAGCGCATTGAGCCGACAATAGGTCCAAGATACAGTATTTTACTTTGCACACGACCACCAACCTATTCTGTGGCCCTCCAGCCGCCGTATCAGTCCCCGTCGACTTGCTGACGTGTGCAATGTTGAACATCTTGGTGCGCATTTGTCTTGTGGGCGTTCAACTCCGATGTCTTACGCCATGTGCACATATCTTGATGCCGACACCGGCAGCAGCAGTGAAGCAGACTGTCGCGTCCGTATGCATAAGGAGAGTTGGGAGTAATTTGAGATCCGAGGGTTGACTGGACATCTCCTCAGCTAGTAATGTAGGAGCACAGGAGACCGCCATAACCTTCCAGTACACCAAAACACGACACAAAAAGAAAGGTAATACGATGATAGTTCATGAATGTGTTTTTGTACATAACAATACAACCTACTGGGTATATGGTATAACGTGAGTGGGCTCATGCTGGCACCAAAGAATTTGGCTTATATCTGCTGCTTTTGTGCTGCTCTCCATAAACTCCAAGGCAGCTTCCAGCTCGACTTGACCCTGAATGGATCAAAGTTGGCATTCTCCAGGCGCTGTAAGAAGTCAACGGCCGGGATAGCCTCCAACAAGGTCCCGAACCCACGCTTGATCTCGAGCTGTGTCCTTTCTGCACTGGCATCCTTTGCATCGTAGACGTGCTCACTTTCCCCCTCGTGCTCGAAATCATGGCCCGGGCTCTGGCCAGCTTTGAGGTTCCTGAGCATCTCCCGGGCAGTGATTAGATGATCGTTGGCCCGGGTTGCCACCTCGAAAATGGCGTCCTGCAGACCAGGAGCCTCGGGCCCACGACGAAAGACATCCTCCTCCCGGACTCCGGCCTTGGCCATGACATCCAGCGGCAGCAGGATCGCCGGGCCGCTGCTGCTGGCATTCTCTCCCAGGGGTGACTGAACCGATGGCCTCGGTGCCGCCAGAACAGGGACACCGCGGAGGATGGCGGTGATGCCGCAGGCTTTCCCGATGTGGCTAGCCAGATGGTCGACGTGCAGCGAGCGCAGGCCCGTGGCGGCCAGGGTGGCGTACATGAGCGTCGCATACGTGTTCTCTCCGTAGTCCTCGAGGGCGGCGAGGCTGGTGAATGGGCGGTTGTCCATGTACTGCTCGCGCGTGCTCAGCAACCTCAACAGCCAGAACTTGATCGACGACGGAGATCCCCGGCGGCCCAGGTCGCTGATGACCTTGTGCAGGAGTATGGAGATTGGTTCCCGCGGCGGGTTGCCAGCGAATGTGCTGTTGATCGAGTCGCGCCAGAACTGCATGCGCATCTGGCCTATCAGCGGGTTGGATACCGTCTCCGGCAGCCGGGCGAGCTCGAGATTGAGCGTCCGGAAGGCATCGTATGCGTCTTGGGCTGAGGGAGGGAGGAAGCGGCGGATTAGGTAGGCTTCGTAGTCGCCGTGTCTGAAGACACAGGGTTAGCAGGGGGGGCGCCTTTGTGTTTGTTAAAGATTAGTTGACGCGAGGCTTTTTACCAACCTGAGCTGGTTAACACAGTAGGCGCGTGCCTTTTCAACATCGGCCTCGGTCACTATACCACGGCGGGGCTGCGCGAAGCTGCCGGGGTAGAACTTGAGCTGCGACGAGGCGCTCCGAATACTTTTCGTGCGCAGCATGATATTGCGCAGGGATGGGAAGATGGCTCTGAGTAAAAAAAATAAAATAAAAAATAAAAAAATAGCAAGCAATCCCACTATTAGACCATCCTACTCAATCCAATTGCTTGAAACCCAGTCTCAGCAGTGACCTTCTCAGAACTAAAAATCTCCATCTCTCGCGAAGCAATGCGCTACCATGTCGAGGCGCCCACTGACACAAGAAGTAGACCCCGACTTTTTTTTGCAGGGGTAACGAAATCATGACGAAATGTTAGCGGTTTAAAATCTGCCGGCAAGTGGGGCCAGTAAAACCCATTAACGCGGTTAAGTCTGGAGAACGCGTCCGATCTTGTCAGTCGCGTCTTCCAAAAAATCAATCTTTGAAGCATTTCACAGGCCTTGTCTCGCCACTTTTGACATGGCCCCTCCGATTGCTTTAGATCACGCTTTTCATGGCCAGATGGAACTTTCAGATGCCTCGGAGCCTCCATCAAAGAAGCGCCGCTTCTTTAGCGACTCTGACGACGAAGCAGCTGCACAGAGTCGCAGGCCAAGTCCGTCATCCGTCGAGGTACCATATAGAAAAGATGCACTTAACGCCCCACCGACACTTCCAAATCAGTCTTCCACACCAGGAGAGCCATTAGGTACAAGGACGACCCAGGCGATTCCCCGGCCAGAAGGCCCTCCCGAGGACACTTCTGCATTCGATCAAGCCACTTTCGAAGCCGTCGTCGGTGTCGAGGTGAAGCCTGATATCCTAGCCATCATCCGCCAACAATGCGGCAGTAATCTCGAGCAGGCCGTCAACATGTATTTTGACGGCACATGGAAAAATTACAAGTCGAAGCCGAAACAAACACCTACTACAATAGCATCATCTATACGGTCGAATGGCAGGGACGGGGCCAAGATCGATCCAGTCTCTAGTCGGCCTGCCATCCGCCCGGGGGCCCCTGGGTCACGATATGTTGGGGCCTTTGGAGTGGAGGGCTGGGCCACACGGAGCGGTACAAATTTGCTCAAGCATGGCGATATAGTGAAGATTGAGAGACAAAAAATACAACCGCCCAAACCCCCAACCAGAGGCAAAAGTGCTACGAATAAGCTTGGAGCTGCCGTGGGAGGACTTCGTGTTAGCGCAGCCGCGGCCAAGAGAGTCGATGTTATAGTTCGATTCACAGATCGTCAGGGAACTGAAATAGGTCGCCTTGCCAAAGATACTGCTAATTGGGTGTCTACTTTGATAGACCAAAAGGTCTGCAAGTTCGAAGGCACCTGCGTATATGCGCCGGAAAGGTTAAGGACGAATGACACGGTATTCATACAGCTGCGATGCTCCCTGCTCAGCGAGGCTTTTGATACCAGACGATTTCAGCTGTCAGACAATCGCAACATTGGCATGTTTGAGGAACAGGAAACTGCCGAAGAGCGCAACCTTCGACTTCGACAAGTCGCACTCGTTCGCCTCTTTCAAGAAATCAACCTAATGCCAACACGTGTGAATGAGGCAGCTGCCAAAAAATCACGTCAGGGGCTTTTGAAGGCGGCCGAGATGGACGACCAGAAGGAAGCGCAAGCACCAAATATAAGTGCCGACAATTCAGACTCGCCGCAGTCAGAAGCCGAAGACGGGAAAGAGCTGGAGCAGGATCAGCTAGATGCTTTATACAAGAAGGCCCAGTCTTTCGACTTTGATACCCCGGAAGCCGAGCCAGCTGAAACTTTTGCGATGGATCTTCGGCCATATCAGAAGCAGTCTCTATATTGGATGCTTGCCAAGGAGAAAGACGAGGCCGGCGAGGACCGCGAATCTTCTATTCACCCACTCTGGGAAGAATATCAGTGGCCTACTAAAGACTTTGACGATAAAGACGTCCCCCAGGTCGCAGACCAACCGAAGTTTTATGTCAACCCTTATTCTGGTGAAATGTCACTTGAATTCCCGGCTCAGGAGCAGCATTGTCTTGGTGGCATACTTGCGGATGAAATGGGTCTCGGAAAGACAATCCAGATGCTGAGTTTAATACATACCCACAAACCCCATGCGGCTGCCACAACAGGCGCAACAGCCCTCACGGTTAATGACTTGCAGCGCACGCCTGGTGGCGGCAACAAGGTGCAGCCAGCTCCGTACACAACTCTTGTAGTAGCACCCATGTCATTGCTATCGCAATGGCAAAGCGAGGCTGAGAATGCTTCTAAAGAGGGCACCTTGAAGTCTATAGTATACTATGGCAACGACAAGCATGCCAACCTCCAGGCTCTATGTTCCAATCCAAACACTGCTCCGGATGTTATCATCACGAGCTATGGCATTGTGCTATCCGAGTTCGGACAGATTGCCGGGGGCAAGTCTGGAAAGCGGGAGGGGCATACTGGACTGTTTTCTGTCAACTTCCTACGCGTCATTCTGGACGAAGCACACAATATCAAAAACCGGCAGGCCAAGACATCCAAAGCCTGCTACGAGCTCAGTGCAGATCACCGATGGGTGCTGACGGGAACTCCTATTGTGAATAGGCTGGAGGATCTTTTCAGTCTTGTCCGCTTCCTACGCGTCGAGCCCTGGAACAACTTCTCCTTTTGGCGGACGTTCATTACGGTTCCGTTCGAGTCAAAGGATTTCATGCGTGCTTTGGATGTCGTGCAGACCGTCCTAGAGCCGTTGGTTATGAGGAGGACCAAGGATATGAAAACTCCATCTGGACAACCGTAAGCGCCAAGGGGTACAAACTACCTTTGGACTCAATGCTCAATGCTAACCCAGTTTGCGAAACAGACTTGTGGCGCTACCACCAAAGACCATCGAGATTGTAGATGTCGAATTCTCCAAGACGGAGCGTGCAGTCTATGACCACATCATCAACAGAGCCCGATCTGCTTTCCAGAAGAACGTTGAGGCTGGCACAGTCATGAAAGCTTACACAAGCATATTTGCGCAGATTTTACGCCTGCGTCAGTCCTGCTGTCATCCCGTCCTCGTGAGAAATCAGGATATCGTCGCAGACGAGGATGAAGCAGGCGCGGCGGCTGATGCCGTGGCCGGTCTCGCCGACGACATGGACCTCCATTCATTGATCGAGCGCTTCACTGCCAGTACTGACGACCCGGCGGATGCCAACGCGTTTGGAGCGCACGTCCTCTCGCAGATTCGCGACGAAGCTACGAATGAATGCCCCATATGCACTGAAGAACCCATGATTGAACAGACTGTCACGGGCTGCTGGCATTCGACGTGCAAAAAGTGCATTCTCGACTACATCAAGCACCAAACAGACCGTCACGAGGTTCCCCGCTGTGTCAGCTGTCGACAGCCCATCAACGAGCGGGACCTATTCGAAGTTGTCCGGCACGATAACGACGTATCCGACGACGACGACGACGACGACGAGGGCAAGCCGGGTAACGTCTTCAAGCAGAAGCAGCCAGACCAGCCGCGGCGGATCAGCCTGCAGCGCGTTGGCGTCAACGACTCGTCCACAAAGGTGGTGGCGCTGATCCAACACCTGCGCGACCTCCGCCGCGAACGACCGCGCGCAAAGGTGGTCGTCTTCAGCCAGTTCACCTCGTTCCTGACCCTGATCGAGGGCTCGCTGGACCGCGCAAACATGCATCACGTCAGGCTTGACGGCACCATGGCGCAAAAGGCCCGCGTCGCGGTCCTGGAGGAGTTCAAGGCCTGCAACAAGTTCACCGTCTTCCTCATCAGCCTCCGCGCCGGCGGCGTCGGGCTGAACCTGACGCAGGCGTCGCGCGTCTATATGTGCGACCCGTGGTGGAGCTTCAGCGTCGAGTCGCAGGCCATCGACCGTGTCCACCGCATGGGCCAGTCGGAGGAGGTCAAGGTCTATCGGTTCATTGTCAAGAACAGCGTCGAGGAGAGGATGCTGAAGATTCAGGACAGGAAGAAGTTTATGTGAGTGGCAACAAAACACATCACTTGCTCGGTCTTGCTTGTTTTTTTTTTTTTTCTTTTACTGACTTTTGGTTATTTGCTTTTTTTCAGTGCTACGTCTTTAGGAATGATGTCTGATGACGAAAAGAGACTGGCGAGGATTGAGGATATCAAAGAGCTACTGAGTTGAGATGATCAAGAGGAAACATGGAACACAGCGTGGGCGTACACAGAAGCCACATGCGGCTGCGGTGGTGGATTTCTTGGCCGGTCTGGAGGGGGAATTTATAGAGACGACTTGTATGAGCTACGAGGTTTGATTGCATACCTAGATTAGATACAGACGGCGTAGATGTAAAACATACGGGGAATGATGAATCCATAACAATACACGACAGCGAACACAGGATCCAATGGCTCATGACAACTACTTGCATTGACAACATGGAACTGAGTACCTGTAGAACAATATGCGGGCTGAATCTGCAAAATGTCAATATCTCAAAATGCAAATGCCTCCCGCTCTCAGGGTTTTCCAGAACGATCGTGTGGCCGGCCATTCACGCAAGGGTTTGCTTTGGTTGACACCCTTCCTTTCACGCCCGTGGAATCGCTTCGCTCCTAACTCCTTTGCAACGCTCAAAACCAGATAAAAGAAAAAAAATCCAAACACATGTGGTTGCTGATACTCCACAATGACGTACAAATGTCCCCGAGAACGCGCAACTCTTTAAAAATGTCATAGAAAAAGTCCATCCCAAACCGTAAACACACCATCTCACTGACAACACCAAAACTTTAGCGATATCTCTTCAGTAAAACGTTCTCTGAACCCTCAAACTGAGTCGAATGCAACACTCTTTTTACGACATTGCCCACCTCTGGCAGGCCGTCAATGGGTCGCACGTCGTGACCACAGTGTCCCAACCCAATGGACGCCAGCGTCGCGAGGACTTGCGGTCGACTGGCAGGGAGTTGATCCGTCAGCCAGCCGAGCACGCGTAGCTGACTCGAGAAGCGCACGTCGGCGGGCAGCAGCATGGGTGGCTTGGCCGACTGCGGCGGCGTCAAGGGGTCGTCGTTAAAAACGGCCGACTGCGGCGGCGTGGGTAGATTATTGGTGATGCCTGGACTGCCTGAGGTGCCATTGTATTTCGACTCGACCGGGCTTGACAATGGTGGCGTCTTGAGCTCGCTCTTTGCTGACGACAACACCGGCAGAGGGCGGTTAAAAGACTTGACCTCCTTTGCCAGACCGTCCTGGGCGTTCTTCATCTCCTCTTCTTGCTTCTTCTGCTGCCTGAGCCTCTCCATCTCGGCCGAGTTTGGTGGGTATTTGTGCGCAGCCCAGCAGAAGTCTGGCACAGGTTGCGGCTGCTCGTGGTTAGGCGAGACCTTGATGGGCGCGATGGCGATCCTTGCCGCGTTGAAGTTCCACTGCATCTCCGGATCCGGTGCGACTGTTACCTGGAGGACGTCTGCATGCGAGTCTGGAACCGTGTCGCACAAGTTCTTCAGCCGAGACGTGCAGCAGGTGCAGGTGGTGCTGAAGGGTGTGTTGTAGAAGTTGATGTTGTCGTGGCCGATGCTTGCTCCGGCTAGATATTTTGTCAGACGGCCAGTCCAGATGAGCACCGTCGTGTATAATGATACTTCCTGCATCAAGGTGAAGGTCTCCTCTGTTGGCTCCAAGAACGAGGGAGGAGACGGAGGCAGTAAGACTGAATAGTCGTAAACGTCTGGACCAGAATAACCTTCAAAGCCGGGACGATATTCGTCATGGGCTGCCCTGTTAAAAGCCCATTCTAGGACTTTGATCGCCATGGGGTTGGATTCGGTCCAAACTTTGAGCCAGTTTGCCAAGTTGACTTTTAGATCTTGAACCTTGCCCTGCAATCGTGGAACCTCGTTGGGATCCTCAGCATATACCGGTGAGAAATTGCTGTTCTGCCACATTATACGAGCTGCCATGACACCAAGCACTCCGGAGATTAGCTCGGGGATATCGGCCATGATGTCAAGTAGCCTACTTGACCAAGTCTTTAGGTGCGGTGCCTTCTCCCATGGTATGGTCTTCCATTTCTCCTGTGAAAGAAACGTTGGAGTGCGCCGGACCATGGAATTGGAAATCTGAAAACAAGATCAGATTGTTAGTTTTTTTTGTGTGTGTGTATGTGTGTATCTTAGGCCAATATACAGTTGGCGTGACTTAACATACCATTGTCAAGCGGCAAGAATCAAAGACAGGTAGCAAGCTGGGCGACTGGAAATACTCCGGTCCACAGTACTCCAAGATGCGCGACAGTCCACGGTGATGTGTGAACCGTAGATCGTTTTCTACCGTGATCTAGTACTCATGGAAAGAAAGTTTGTTAGTTAACGCCTTGGCATGTACCGCAAACAGGAATGTCAGGCCGCGAACTGCCGTAGGCTTGCTTGGTACATACCAAATAAGACCCCATGATTGCAATGGGTTTGATCAACGCCGCGAGCTCGTCTTTGCTTTGTGACGACATCTTCTTGCGTAGTTTTCCAAGGGCAGTTCCGTACAGACGAGCCCCTTTCGACTGCAGGCTACCGATGTGTTGGTCTTTGCCCATGACACCGTAGGCCAAGGCCCGCAGGCTATCGTGCCCCATGCCCTCGAGGAGAGTATCTCGCACTCTTGAGTCCTGCAGCATAATACTGTGCATGTTGATCCAGCCATATGCATGGAAAAAGTAGGAAAAGGTTATCTGGTCAACAAAGCCCTCCAGAGAAAGTTCCGGCGGTGGGCTGGACCTGGCTGTGCCCGAGTTGGATCCTCCATCGGAGCTGGTATCGTTGGCACTGCTGCGAGAACGGCTGACAGAGGACGCACGTTTAGGTGAAGGAGACTGCTGTCGACGTGCAGCGGTCTTTTTGGCGCGAACAAGCTGTTGTTGTTGTTGTTGTTGTTGCTGTTGTTGCTGCTGCTGCTGCGGTTGTTGTTGTTGTCGCTTGCTCTTGGGGCAATGCAAGGGAGCCTCGCCTGGTCTGGCTTCTGGAAATGATGATACTGTCTGGATTGTGCTGAACTTGACGGTACCAGTCTGGGCGTCGGCTACAAAAGAATGACTCTGCATCCGCAAAACCGTCTCGTATCCCTTGCACTCAAAGCCCGCCTTGGTGCATCGCTCGCATGCTGGACGTGCGCGATCGCACTTGACGCGACGCATGCGACACGTGTGGCAGTTGCCACTGGTTGGTGCGCGACCCATGGTCGAGAAGGACGCCTTTTGGCGGATATATATATATATATATCTCTTCTTCTGGCTATGGCAGGAAGAATAGTTTGTCCTCCTGGTGTGCGTGGTTCTTGATGTCTTTTTTTTTTTTTTTCCCGCGGTGGGCAGTGAGAATGCACACAGTCCTGCGCAGTCGCTGGGTTGTTGGAGTTTTCCCCAACTGAGGTAGCTCCTTCAGGCCTTGTCGGTGGAGCTTCCCTTCAATCGTACCAGCCGAAAGACAGAAATGTACTTCTTCTTTTGACTCAAAACGTCACTGCTGCTTGATATGGCCAAATTTCGTCCTTGGCTTGCAGTATACACTAGGTTGAGAGTAACGCGTTTCTTTTTGGACGTCTTGGGGTTGAGACGATGGAGGGCTGGGCTGGGGGCGGGGATTGAATTGGTTTTTTGGTAACGGGCGAGACAGGTATGGGTATGGATGCAGAAGTGGAGGTCAAGTCAAGGGCGGGCGGGCAGCTTCAATTGGACTTGTCGATTTCCGGGCGGGTCGTCGTGCCTGGAACACACCGGATGGAACAGGCCGAAGGGGACCCCACCAGGATGATTTATTTATTCGTCGTCGGGTTTGTCACACGGGTGACCACAGAAACGGGGATGGTGGAAACGGCAACTGTTTTAATCGACGGGATTGAAGACTGCCTGCGCGAACATGTGAAGGGGACCACAGTGTGTGTGGTAGGGTACCTACACTAAGCACTACGGTATCCGCAATAGGAAGGGGGGCAAGGTGAGACTCGAAACCTCTTAGAGAACAAGGGTCCGGCACTCCGGCTTCTCCGACCTCATTCCCTATTTGGTAGACAGCCAGTCAACTCTTTTGTTTACCACTGGCGCGCGGGGGATTTGATGACATGGTGCGTACCTTGAGTAAGGTAGGTATTTATTTAGGCTGGTGTGTGCAGTCCTACCGCTAATTAGTTGTCAGGTCAAGGTAGTATTCGCAGTAAGACAAGTCGGCATGTACGAAAAAGTACTTTATACATAGCAAAAGGTGATATCCAAGTGGGAGCGCAGCCTGGACTGGTAGGTAAGGTAAGGTCCCTGGCCAACCGCAAAACCTAGGTAAGGGTTCGCTAAACGATAGCCCTTGCCACCTACATACAGTACTGTGCTACATCAGCGTCAGTCCCTGGCTTGCAATGCCATCAAGCTTCATAATGACATGGCATGCTCGCCCGGGCTTTGATGCAAATCCCTCGCTAACCAAGTTCGTTGTTTTTTTTTTTTTTTTTTTTTTTTTTTTTTTTTTTTTTCCTGCCTGGCTGATTCGGTCCTCATGACTTGCTGTCGGGACTTTTGTATATTCTCCTTTGATCCTTACCAAAGACGGATGCATGTGCGTACTGTCAACAGTGGGGTCGACTTGACCAAGACCACCTTTATTTACCCAATCAATCCCCTTTCATGAGCCGATGGAATGAAGGAGGTCTCTACAGGTAGAAAGCTTGGAAGTTAACTACATGTATGTTCAGCCTTGTCGGTTAACCATTCTGGGATTTAGTCCCTTTCCCCGGACGAAATGATATATGTATGTACTCACATCTGAACACAAACCGGCTAGATTGATCGCCACCTTCCCGAGATCAGCTGATAATTCTTGTACTGGCGTTTTGTATTGGGGTTTACCGGGAGCATAGCTTAATGGTTTTTTCGGCTGACGGGACCTGGTACCCTTGTCCTCGAATACTGGGCTGCTTCAATGTCTGCATTTGAGTTTGTGTACGATTTCATGGCTCAGTTTCGCAAGAACTCGGGCCACGGTGTAAAGGGATAAAAAAAAATAAAAAAAAAACAATCCAGTTAACGACGGCGCGTTGATGGGATAGATTTGATCCTGATCCCAATCCCTCATCTCACGAATAGAAGAATCCTAAAAATCCAACTGCCCCTACTAGCAGTAGTCTAGGTAACCAACCGTAGCTTTATGCCGATTCGTCTGTACTTGCATTGCATGCCAAGAGAGGGCTTGCTGACGATCTTCACGTCATGCGACGGATCAAACAAACAGCCCATGCTATGCGCATCGCTTCCATCGTGCAACCAATTAACCCAGCAAGCCCAGTTTGCCCATATGCTTCAGCAAAAAGGAATTGGAATTGCTGTGGGAAGAATTAAACGAATGTTTTACCCAATCGCGTCGCCCATCGCAACGTCCCTCACCATATCGCCGATTCCGGCCTCTGAATGCTATGTTACACTGTAATAGGGATCATCTGCCACCACCGGAAAACCCCTTTGACACCTTGCGCACTGGTAACCTGAACCCCTCTTTCACTAAATTAGAGTACAGATGCCGTCGGGGACGGTCCTTCTGATTGACAGGGCGTCGCGCCATGGCTAACAGGTTCCCAACTTGCTGGGCAGCAGCGGCATGGCGTTTTCTAGCAGGCCGCGTCCAACTGCCTAATTAGTGGATCAAGTGGGGTGCAACCCTTCTGGAACCAGTCCTGTAAAGACTAATAATACTCCACTCCCACAAAGATTGATTGACATTGTGTCTGCGCCCTCCTTTTATCAGCGAGCTGCGCACGACATGCAAGAGCGAAATGAATACCGCCCTCTACAAGTGCTACCACCAGAGAAGAAAAGAAGAAGATAAGAAAAAAAAAACGCATCGACGTCCCAGGCCTGGCAACCACCAGAGCTTTGATTAGGGTTTCCCTGAGTCTGAGATAAATCTATTTTCGGTCACGTCACGTCTCTTACGTTTCGATGTGGAGGAGGCTTCCTCTATACGGCATGGCCATGAAAGGTCCGGGATTCACGGGCAAGACGGCGACCGGAGACAATCCACCGAGTTTTATGACGGTGGCATATTTTTTTAGTTGCCTTTGACATGCACTAAGCCACCGGTCCAACACCGGCTCATTCGCGGGCGACTCCGTTTGCATGGCAGACACGTGCATGTTCAAGCAAATCGGGGGTCGCGAACGTGTTATCGGAGGCTAACGCCCGTCCACTTCTGGCAAAGTCGATCAACGGTTCCGGAATCCGCCATCCCCTAGCGTGGCTGAAGATTCCGGAACTTTTCTAGGACTTTAAAAGCAAGCCAACGCTTAGAATGGGCAAGGTGCTCTGTTGTGGATCCACGAACCAAATTCGATTTGACTTTCTCACCTGAACTGTTGTCAAGCTTTACCATATAAGAACTCATGTTTGACAGATGCCAAGACTAATCAAGATTAGGGGCTCAAATTACTTCATAAGGAGCGAGAGATCCGTCATACCTCTACACTCGAATCGAGGGCTCGTTTTTCCTATAAAGTTCGGTTACACATACGTACACAATACGACACCTTGAAATCTTGAATAGCCACTTATAGACATACTATCAGCTCATTAAGCACAGCAGTCATTCACTCATCTTCAGTCCTTGGGATTTGGCCTTGCATACAAACCATGACACGAGGCAGGCAACACCGCCATCGCTCGGCCACACCTTATCCTGGTCGCAGTCGAAGCCGAAACGGCACACACTGCGCTACGAATGCGATGCAACTGATAAGACACCTGGTGGAACATACACCTGGGCGCCTCAGCAAGGAGCGAGGCCCTAGTTGCTATTTTGGGAGAGAAGAAGCGGAATGCAGAGGACGGGCTCGTCATGTGAATCATGATCAGAAGTCTTTTGGTCGACGTGACAGCACAGACTCCAGTCGGACTCTTGTCCAAGATGATGCAGACGTTCTCGATCGCTTCCTTTCCAGGCTGTCGCGCCTTACCCGCGTCGCTTACGAGACGCGAGGTCGGGCAAGATCACCACTGCGACGGCATTGCCCTGACGCTTCTCGTCAGCACAGTCATAGACCTGTCAAGAGCCGCCAGTATCGTAGCCCTACGCCCAGTCCAGGCTCGAGCAGTGCGATGAGCTCGATTCGCGGCGGACGCGCTGACTGCTGGATGGTTTCCTGCTCGCAGAATGCTCTTCAACCGCAACGAAGACGGAGACAGGCGGAAAATGAAAATTCAAGGCTCAGACATGGGGGTGCAGATGATTGTCAGATGAACAGGGAACTGCAAAGAGCCTTTGAGCAGCTGAGTCTCGAGATGGAGCACACCCAAAGAACTTCGAAGCCGGATGACGTGAGCAGGCTTCGGCTGAGAGTCGAGGCTATGATGGAACTACTCAAGAGCAGAGGGGCTGCAGAAAATCGGCCAACCATACGATGGACGGCTGGCGAGTTGCCCAAGAGTGGACCTGGGGGAGCGCGAGGAGACCTGGAGTGCAGAACCACATCGATTCGATGGGCAGATCGCGCCACTTGACTGGATTCATGCGAAACCGCAATAGATGAAGCAGATTCGATCACAAGATAGGAGTCGAAGCTCCCGGGACTGACATGGCATCTGGAGGGGGGAAAACAATCAGACATAAATTCTCGCTCATGAACTACCTTGAAACTTAAGAACGCATCTCTCGCTCGCTCTCTCTCTCTCTCTCTCCCTGATAACCGAACCACAGAAATTAACAACTAATTACATCTGTAAGAGTACCCCCTTGCGCCCTTGTCAACCAGGCATGACAAGCCCTCCCATTTGCGGATACATGTTGTACATAATCGGTATAAGGATGTTACAGAGACCTTGTCTCCCCTCAAATTCCACCTCAAAAAATTACACGACCACCGTTAATATGCAAGACACCACATGCCCTCCCCTCCATCATCATCAAACTTGAATTCGTTGCGTCATCATAAAAGTCAGGAAGAGGCCGGAGCAGCGGCGGGAGGATCTTCTTTGGCAGGTTCCGGATCGGGACCAGCATCAGAAGGTTCTGGTTTCGGGTCAGGAGCCGCCGACTCGGCAACTGACGGTGCTTTTTCAGCCGCGGCTGGCGTATCGGGCTTGGGTTCGGGCTCAGGTGATGGCGCGCGCGACGCGGGCTTTTCGGGCTCAGGAGAGGGAGCACGCGACGCCGGCTTTTCGGGCTCAGGAGAAGGAGCAGCAGGCTTTTCAGGTTCGGGGGAAGGAGCACGTGATTGCGGTTTTTCGGGCTCAGGCGAAGGCGCACGCGACGGCTGAGGCTCGGGCTCGGGCTCGGGATCAGGCGCGGGCACGGGCGCCGGGGCCGGCGTCGATGTTCTCGCGCTCCTGGCACTCCTCTGACTCCTCCGGCCAGACGACTTTGAGCTCTTTGTGCTCTTTGCCGAGCTCTTTGTGCTTTTGGCCGAACTCTTGGAGCTCTTTGAGCTGCGCACCCTGCTGACCCTGCGCTGCAGCGGCGGCGGCTGCTCAGGCTGCGTGGCCGCAAAGGAGAGCCAGTTGCGGTACGTCCACATGAACCAGCCCAGCCCGGCGAGGAAGACGAAGAGCACCGAGCCGACGATGATGCCGACCAGCATGTTTGTGGGCAGCGGCTCCGCCCGACGTGCCAGCACGGCCGCCAGCGGCTTGTCTACCCCGGTCCCTCCCCTGGCGGCGCCGGCGGAGGGAAGGTCTTTTTGATGTGGGAGATACATGATGAAGCGGGAGGGAGGGTATAAAACCCTGGGGATTGGTAGTTGGGCGACGCGAGTGATTTTTTTTTTCTTTTTCCAGGGACTAATGGGAAGGATAACGCCTTCTTATTTGTTGCTCATTGACTGGGGTCTGATGCAGCCTGGAGGGCCCTCTTTAGTGACGACAGATATTCATTGTAAAAAAAAACAAAACAGGAGAAACTGCGTAGAAGTTGTGGTAGATACGGCGTCCTGGCAGTCACTCATATGCTTTCCGAACACAGCAAACAGTCTGGAAACTTCACCACGATTTCGGGAAAGCAGAAGCAACTCAAGACATCAGCGCACGGTTTTAATAGTCTCGTTGTCAAGAGCACACTAGCCCCCGGGTTTTCAATAAAATATAAAAAAAGAATTTGGGGTGATGGCGGGGTGGAACAACAGATTCGAGGATTGTATTGACGGACGGGAGAGATAATGTAAAGTGAGTAGGTTGGGGGATGAGCCATGCCAGCTGGCCAATGCGGAGACGAGGGGAAGACGTCACGCGGGATATGGATGAAGTACAATGGAATTTCTTTGCGAGTCGATTGATATCTTTCTACACGCGGGGTTGGCGAATGCAAAGAACAAATTGGCGAGGACGCTCGTTATTCCCATGTCTTTGATTCTGCCGGGTTGCATGGGTGAAAAAAAAAAGAATGTCGAGGCGAACGGCAACCGATTGGAGGTTGACGCTGGTGCTGATACGACTCGTTGCCATACCATACCTCCTCCCGCGTGGGCAAATACGATAAGGTAAGTAAGTGCGTAGAGTTACTATGTGTGACTATCCGTATATGATCTGTCTACTACCTACCCTTTCCGTATGTGACCTGATGGCAATCCAAACTGTCGAGAAAATGGATAAGGCATCGACGGACGTTGAGGAGGTTGGGCCGCTGGGTTGGCATGCGTGGTTATGCATGTGTCTGCAGGCGTGGCAGCACACCCAGCCAAAGGCCTAGATCGGCCGGTCGAGCGGCTCCAACCACCCGGCTGGCTAAAGCAGGGCTTGCATGTCGGGGAGAAGTTGTTGCCCAATCGATTAATCACTAACCAACGGGAGGTTTTATAGAAAGGTTTATAGTCGGTGGCATTGCTCGAGGAGCAGGACAGATATCTATTTCTGCGGCATGTTGAACCTATCGACGCTTCTTGTAGCCGTTTTTTTTTTTTTTTTTTACGGAGGCTTCTGCGAGTATTTGGTTTGTGTGTATCTTTATTTTTTTGTTGCACCAAATTTATTTCCAAGGTGGCATTGCACAACCTGTCTCATCTCCGTACGTCATCCCATTACTTTTATAACAAAGCTGTGGTTTTTGCTTTTGCGCAAGCCAAGGTTTACTGCATGCGGGAATGTGCATGAGCTGTGGTCCAATCACAGTCTAATCCTCATAGACGTGACCACAGCCATCCGTGGCAACAACAAGCAAACATCTTTCGTAGTATAGGGGTTAGTATGCAAGCTTGTCACGCTTGAGACCCGGGTTCGAATCCCGGCGAGAGAGACCCACCTACGGCATCCTCAGGACGCCTACAATGTTTTTGCTTTTTTTAAACCAATTCCCTCTATTATTCTCCTATTGCTCCGGCGTAATTGACATGGCCTATTTGATTTGAACACTCGTCACAAATATGTTCTCTTACCATAGTGGTTATTGTTGTTAACGTCTATTGTGGCGTCAAGTCCATAACGCTTCCCCGCACAGTTTATGGCAGCCTTTTCCTCTGTTGTGTCTGAACCCCAATCAATTGTTTAGAGATCACGAGGGCTGCCTGCGCAGTTGTAAGCTTTGCTTTTATCGCCTCGCAGACCGCGAGTTGAGAAGTGGCAGTATGAGAGCTGAGTTGCGACACTCGGTCTGAAGGTCTGTTTTTCTTGACCGCCATCAGCATGACCAGCAGCAATTAGTCTAGATTTACCTACAAATCTAGCAGCTTCATTTCGCGGCCAATTAGAAGAGGTGTCCTGTCACTTTGGGCTTGATATTGAACGAAAATCCCCAAAAGCTTTCCATCTTCAATGCCTATGGAGCGCACGAGTTGGAATTTTGATCCTTCAGACCTTCAGACCCCTACCTGACCGTCTTTACCCGGCCAAACAATTCACAATCTTGGAGCAGGAAGATGATTAGGTGAGACCGATCCTCGGCGGGGGCCTCTTGCAGTATTCATGGATCAATTATGGGAGTTTGGGGCCTTGCTGCTCAATTCCTTCTCCGTATGCGGCGCAGCAAACTCGAGAGGATTTAGACCCCAACCAACCATACCGAGATCCTTTTCCAACGGCCAATCATGTCACCTCCTTGGCGGCAACGTTTGCTTGTTTGAGCTGTATCATTCCAAACATGAGTGAATGACATTGAAGAGAATGGATCGCCTTTGCAAGTGACCATATAAAAGCTTCACAATGGTCTGTGACGGTAGCTTTCTGAGCTCAATATTCTATCCTATATCTCACGAATATTTTTTTTTAAAGAGCTTCACGCAAATCGATCTTGTAATACACTAATTCTCATAAATAACCCCTCAATGTTTGTCGACAACTTCATCCCCGCCATGGCCACCATGGCTTCCCTATCAGGCCTGGCACTAGCAGTCGAAAACTTCAAGCCAACCGTCAAGCCTATGGCCTTTGACATGTATGGAATGGATAAAGACCTCAGACTGCACATGCCACCCATGTCGATCTCGGACATCAAGGTTGAGTCTTGGATCCCGGGGAAGATCCCTTACACATGTTTCAACGGCGAAGGCCTCAAGGGCACTTTTGCAATGACGACAATCAACCCATGGGAGTTTCACGTTTTCAACGTCACGTTCAAGGACTGTGATAGGTCCTGGGTCGTCTGTCGTCACTACAATGCCGGCGCTAGCGAGTTGGAAGTAGTCAAGGTAAGCAAGAAACACCACCAGAATATTACATGTAAAATGCAAACAGAGAGACCCTCTCGAGCACATCTCACCAAGCTCACCAAGTCCACATAAAACGAAACCACATGAAAAAAAAATAAAAAAATAACAGGGGATAAGCGCAATGCCAGTCGGCATCCGAGAAGCCGTCTCCGTGTTCACGGCAGTCCCGCTCAACATGCCAGGCGGGGTGGCGGCGTGGGTGCACGACGGCGACACGATGGTGGTGCAGGACCCCGTCTACTGGTCGTCGCCGTACCTGCTCATGCACGAGGCCACGCACGCCCTGGACTGGACCACGCTGAGCCCGGCACCCTTTGACCGTTTCTGGAGCTACGGGGACGAGTGGCGCGCCGCCGTCGACAGCGACGGCGTCGTGCCCAGCGTATACGCCGCCAACGCCGCCGGGCCCGACCAGTTCAACCTCAGAGAGGACTTTGCCGAGGTCGGCGGCATCGCCCTCTACGACCTCAACGTCCCCGGCGGTATCGGGGCTTTTCACAAAAACGCCTCGGCCATCTCGGCGCAGCTGGCTCTGTACAAGAAGGTGGTCGGGGAGGCGCGCATCGTCAAGGGTGGGAGGTGCTCGGCTGCAAAGGCGCATGTCAGGAGGATCGTGGACATTGCTGGGTTCAGGGATGAGGATGTCGTCGGCGAGGCGGATGCGTCCAGGATGGCTGCTCATGATCTGATGGCTCCCCCTATCGAGCCTCTTTTTTCTTCTTCTTCAAGCCAGCTTTCGTTGAATGGGGCGGGAGTAGCGAGGGATGCGCTATAAAGATGATGAATCGCATTTTTGTTTTGGGGAGGGTGAGTGTGAGTTAGATTTACGGCATAGCGTGGCGATAGATACTACACCAGCATGAATGCAGCATCCTGTGAGTTTTTAGTTGAGGTTTAGCCCATTATATATTATACAAGAAGCTATTAATTGCTTTGTTCTACACCTGCCGTAACGGCCTTTCGTGTGAGGAATCAGACATATCTCATTGGAGAACCACGTCACCAACCACCGGCCTGTGGTCGCTCACACGCATGCCATCCACGGTGTGATCCCAGATCTCGTACTTGACAACCTTGTAAGGGTATCCGGCGGCAGCACCCAGCCAGATGAAGTCGATCCTGCTCTCGCCTGCACCCTCGCGGAAAGTGGTGTAGGTGGTGGTGTAGGGGCCGGCGTGCTGGTCGTGGGTGGCGAGGTCGTACAGCTCGCCCTTCATGAAGCCCGTGTCGGCCAGGGTCTTGAAGGCGTCGCTGTAGGGGGCCGAGTTGAAGTCGCCGGTCAGCGAGACGCCCAGGGGCCCGTAGGCGGCGCGGGCGGCCTGGATGCGGGTGACGACGACCTTGATGCCCTCGCTCCGGGCCTGGGCGCTCACGTTGTCGAGGTGCGTGTTTGCGTGGATGAACTTTTGGCCCGTGGCGATGTGCTCAAACACGGCCGTGGTCACGATGCGCCTGCTGCCGGCGCCCCAGCCGAACGAGACCGAGTCCGGCGTGGGCGACAGCCACTTGGTCTCGGACGCGAGCACCCTGAGCTGACTGGTCTGGTAGAAGATGGGGCTGTACTCGCCGCTCTTCTTGCCGTCGTCGCGCGCGACGCCGACGTGATCCCAGCCGTCGCCCAGGGAGCTCTGGATGTCCTTGAGCTGGTTGTCGAGAACCTCCTGCATGCCGATGACCATGGGCGCGCCGTCGGGCGTCGCGCTGACGATCTGGTTGAGCTTGTCGTAGAACTTGTACTGGCGGCAGCGGGACTTGCTGGCCCAGCAGAAGATGTCGAACCACGGCTTCTCGCCCTCCTCGAGGCTGGTGGCCGCGTAGCGGATGTTCCACGAGACGATGCGCATGGAGAGCGAGGCCATGGCGGTGTCGACGGCCAGCAGGCCAAACAACAACGAGGTGAGCTGCATAGTGACGGTGGGAGTTGTGGAAGGAAGTAACAAAGAAACGAGGTCTTGTTACAGTATCTGTGTAAGGAAGAGCCTTGGTTCACACAGATGGCAGTCGGCAGAAACAAAGAAAAAGAAAAAAAAAAAGAGCGACGAAGAGAGGTCGGGATGCCCTGACTGGAGGAAGATCATAGTCAGTTGCCAAGTCTGCCGGGGAACCGACGACTTATATACCAAGGAGGGACGCGTGCTCCTATCTCGTCGATTATTGCTTGCTCCAGTTCGAATGTTTCCTCATCTATCCTGTCTGTGTTGATGGGGTTGCATCGATGCTGCGGAGCAATCCCCTGGCTGCATCGATGCGGAGCAATCCCCTGGCTGCATTGATATTCCGTCGCCTGCGGTCTCGGCATGATTGGTAAAGCCCCTTCTGGGTTTTACCAGGTAAGCCGAGCTCCATTCATCCCTGACATGTGGAGGCAGAGAAACAGAGTCGGCAATATGCGGTAGGTAGCGCCGTAGATTGTAGATGGAGAAACCACCCAGAAAGAAAAAAGCTCCAGAGTACTACATAGATCCTTTTTTGCTCGGACTCACGGTAATTATCTTATCTTCTCTTCCGGTTTCGCTGTTGTGTCCGCAAGTCAAATTTGGATAGACACTTATCCACTTACATACCTACCTCACCACCACATGCCGACAGTCAACCAATATTTTCCTGGTGACGCGATCCATCACGACCGTGTGTTTATAGTCTGAAGACAACACAAAGTCGGGCAAAAATTGGCCATCACAGTCGCCAGGGGCTACGAGTATAAGCAGTGGTAGAAAAAACCCCCCCATACTCAGGGCTAATCTGAAAGAGCGAAACAATACCTATATATTAGTACATCCAAACCTAATCAGTGACTTGGATTCAATAGCAATTCAATCTTGCGCAATCAAAAATGTCGGATCGCCACCATCCCTGGTGATGTCTACTACGAAAGTGGCCCTCAGGGAGTTGAGAAGCTCCTCACGATCAGGGCAAAATTCGTCAACCCGCACGAGCCCTACCCAGTCTCAGCAGCCCACACCCACTATTAGGGGGTGTATACAGGCTGGATCACCCACACGAGACCTGCCCACGGCTATGAGTTCCTCCCCCCCAGGCGTGCAGTGATGAAGCCATGCGACACGATCTCGCTATCACTGATGTTGATAGCGTCTCTGCGATCATGAATGGACCCGTGTGGGTGCAATCGTCAACTGGTGGACTTGAGAAAGTTATTCATCCTGCCACCGGTGGTAATTCTTTTACTGAATTGGTATTGGGGCCGGAGTTTTAAGATTAAAACTCTAAGCAATCCAAAAGGACTGGTCAGACCTTATTCGTGGAGTGTTGCGTTTGGCGGGGGCCTCCAAGGTTCAGGGTCTTTGCAACTCCACCATCTGCAATTGCCCGCTAGTTCAGGGGAAGTCTTCCAAAAGATTGGATGAAGAAAGCATGGAACATGGAACCTGTAAACGGATGGATTGATGCTTTAAATAAATCCTTTCTTTCTGGAAGGAATTCTTGGTGACATTGATGACTCGCCAACATTATTTCTTCCGCGTGCGAATCATTACTATCTAGTCTCTAGCATCCAAGCAATCCCACAAGTGTTGATAGTATCATATCACACTCTGTCTAAATCACCTCCTGAGCGACAGACAGCTTTTGTTGCTAGCCGTTGGATTGCAGTACTGTACCGGGCTTTTTACCGAATTCAGAACATCAATCAGACTGTAGGGCTGATCCCATTGGATGGCACCCGCCACAAACGTGATCACCCCCCGCGCTCTCGGTGCCAGAGCGTTACACCACAAAGGGGATCCCTGCGCGCCCAGCCAAATTCTGCATCTGCAGAAAATTACGCTGTACAAATCGGGAGCCTTGCTTTTTTATTTCCTATTTTTAATTTTGAGTTTCTGATTTTCTTCCTGTGTCTGGGCTTTTTAATTCAAAGAAAAGTTCAAGTACATGCCAAACTGCTCAAATGACCATATGAACCTTCAGTATGATACCCGGTCGATTCATCATTTCGCTCTTTCCGCCTTGCCAAACCGTGCAGTGAGGGATTGAAAAATAAAACAAAGAAAAAGAAAAAAAAAAGGTCATCTTCCGCGCTAAGCTGCTAGCTTGATCCAGTACTCGCGGCCGAAAGGATATGGCGAGCCCGTCGCTGAACTCTGCCTTTGGGAGCGATAGCCAGGACTTCGACTCGGTTTCCCTGCGGCAGCGCTTAAGCAAGCCAGACGACTTTGAGTCTTGGAAGAAAGTCGTCTACGAGCGGCTGCGCGAACGTGGCCTCTCGCACGTGCCCCTAGTGCCACCAGCCGCTTCGGATCGGGAGCGAGATGCCAGGTTCCAGAGGCGGCCGACTGCAGATGAGCTGCGTAGGGTCACCCTCATGCTCAAATTCAGCGTCACAGCCCGGGTCAGATATCAGTTTCTTGGTGGACCGCACTTCAATAATGAGAAGCCTTGGGAGATGTGGTCTGCCATCCTTGAATGGGCAGGAAAGCGGCCGGAAATCGAAAGCCATGGAGTTTCGTACACGGCACATAAACCCGTCAGGCCTCGCTTCCTCTTTGACAAGCTCAGCTCTCTCCTGCAAAGCATCGCCACTGTGAGCCTCACTTCTTTTGATAGCTTCGAGGCCTACGTGGCAAGGTTCAACAACCTGCGTAAGCAGCTACTGGACATTAGTTGCAGCCTCAGTGAGAAGCAATATATAGCATTCTTTATCGTGGGCATCAAAGACATCGAGGAACAACAGGAATGGATTCGACATGTCAAGGAGGCCATGGAAACAAACCCCGGGATCACTTTGGACTGGGTTCTGTCTATTAACGGTGCCAATTCAAGACAATACTCTCCTGTTCCGGATGGAAACATGGCGAGTAGGGCCGTGAAGGAAGAGGAGAATGCCCATGTTCCATATGAAATACCATTTTCTCATCGTCAAAGCCAGCCATACCATCGTACCAAACTCGAGCCGAGAGAAGGCTCTGCGTATGACAGTTATAGGCCAGCCTACAATGGTGGCCGGGGCAAGGTCCCTAAAAATTCGCTGGATCTCCGTGCAGATTCTGGAACGCAAGGGCGACCTCGAGGGAAAACAGCTATTGATGACGAGCCGCTGAGGAAGCCTCACATAAGAGCACAGGATGATCTTTCCAGGGCCGATCGCCCTTCCATTCATTCCAAGCCCCGGCATGATAATATCGAGAACAAGCTCACAAAGATAGATGTTAGCGAGCTCTTGCCGCACAGTAGCACCGGTGACCCTGACGAAGATAACGTGTCGAACCAGGTTCGGAAGCCAAAGTTGGAAACTGCTATTGACAGCAATAATTCGACGGCTGGAGAACCGCACGCTCTTTCTTGTGCCGTGGGGATGACTGAGACCATAGCGTCCCAACCGCCAACGTCGGTCAGCAGCAAAGCTGCAACCTCGACAGTTAAGAAAGTAACCTTTGATGACAGGCCGCAGTCTGTCGGTGGTGCTGGGCGGCATGGTAAAAGCGCAGCACCTGTGGGGCAAAACACGAACAAAACTTCCAATATCCAGATCAGGGGTTCCAGCACTGCCAGTTCCTCATCTCCAAACCAGGCAAATCCGGAAAATATCGAGTCAAACCCGATAACTACAAGCCCAGCCTGTTCCCGGCCTTCCACCATGCCACAGCGCAGGTTTGCCGCTGCTGAAACAGAACAAAGCTCTAGCCATATTCCTGCCAGAACATCCACGACAGCACCGCAAATGAGCAAGGGCCAGGCAAATGCTTCAGCGCCCAGCCCCGACCAGCCTTTAAATGGATCTCGAAAGGGCTCCCCAGTGACTTTGGTATCTGGCCCGAAACTTCCCGCAGCGGTCACAGGTAATTGATTTCAGCCCATGACAGTGAAAACAGTCTACAGAAGCCAACATTGAAGACGACAATGCTAACCAAAGATATGATATGTACTTCAGGGGGCGCAGTCGAGGAGAAGGATTTGGTGAACACCGGGTCTACATCATCTCCAGTTTTAGCAAATGCAGACTCCAGCAGATCGCCCAAGAAGGCCCCTCATCGAATGGCTCAAGAGTCAGGATCGCCCCAAAAGCCGAGGAGTGATACTCCCCCAGTGTCCAAGAAAAGGGGGCTGCAGGACGAACCGGGCAAGGATCCATCAACAACTGGTCCACCAGTCAAGAAGAGAGTTAGTGCCAATCATCTGATGCAAAGTATGTTGTATAAGCGACGATCAATAATTTGACATTACAACACTGTCCGACGACAAAGCTGGCCGATAGAGAGGGTGTTTTTCTTTTTTTTTTTTTTAAGGTAATCATAAGTTGGGCTGCAAAACTGGACGTCAAATGGGTCGCAGTCATCATCACGCCTCTTTTTGCGCCCGAGTCACCACTTTCGAACAAGGGTAACAAGTTACTATCAATCCTCTGATCCAAATTGTTGGATGGAGTGAGTAAATGAGCGGGAGAACTTGAGATTTTTTAAAACAGTTCCTTATTTCTGGCGTCTTTGGGAACATTTTGTCTACCATATACTATCGGAATTGTGTCAGGAAGAAAGTGGTTGGGTTGGCCAAGATCGAGAGACAAAACCACGCACTAGACTAATACATGGGCAGGTGAATAAAACTTCTGGCGTTAGTCTGAGACTGGAGCTTTCGTCTTTTGGCTGTGTTCTTTAGTGCAACAACATGGCCTCCCTAAGACTAGGGGTATTGTAGATGGATGTGACGTCAGCGGGCAAGGGTCGAATACAGTAAAACCCCCCGCCAACGCTAAACTCACGCGTCGGGAGGGACCGTTGTAGTGGAATTCAGATTTAGACCCACTATAACCAGCACGCGTTCTGACGCGCCCCAGAATAATTGTTTGATTTGGACCATTTTCATGGAGCAGATGCTTGTCGCTAGCAACTTCTGGATCGCACCGGTTGACCCCCCACGATACGTTACTGATAATCCGTCTTCGCTTCTTCCGTCTCGCTATCTAAATATCTACCTTGTTTAAGCATCCAAGTGCCTCTTGACCCGGATCTGTTTGCTTCGTACCCTTTGCTCATGCTTGCCGCGGGCAAGCTCTTTCTGGCATTTATGCAGTCTTTCCACGCTCGACTCTGAAGATCAGATGGCCTCCCCCTCTCGAGCATCGGACCCGGAGGACTCAGGCTTCGATTCTGCTCAGCCATTTCGTGGAGTTGTGGTATGCTGTACAAGCATCCCAGTGGAACAAAGGGTACGAGACCCGGTCTATGCCCTTGACCGACACATATCTACCTCGCTTTATGCTTGGATCGCCGCAGCAAATATGACTGACAGACAGAACAATCTCCCCCACTCCAGGCAGAGATCGCTCAGAAGGCTGCGGAGCTAGGCGGCATTCACAAGTATGACCTCACCCCGGACGTGACGCACCTGATCGTTGGCGAGTACGACACTCCGAAATACCGCCATGTCGCCAAGGAACGACCCGACATCAAGCCCATGGCTGCCGGCTGGATCGACGCCGTCCGCAGCCTCTTCACCATGGCGGAGCCCATCAACTTCAAGGCGCTCGAGAGGGAATGGCGATTGAAAACGTTTGAGACCGATGGCGGCAACGGACGCGGCCGTGGCAGGCTGCTCCTCTGCCTGACTGGCTTTGATGATGGTAGGCTCTACACAAAGCAAATCAGCACGGCGGCGAGCACACGTGGGACCTTGAGCTGACGAAAAAAAAAAAACGAAAAAAAAATCTGTCCCTGGTCCTCATACAGCCGACGAAAGACAGTCCATAACAAACATCATCACTTCCAATGGGGGTTCCTACACGGGTGACCTGACCAAACATGTCACCCACCTCGTAGTACACCAGCCGCGGGGCCGGAAGTACGCAGCGGCGAAAGACTGGCGAATACGTACCGTCTCGATCGAGTGGGTTCGGGACAGCGTCGAGCGCGGCATGATCCTCGACGAGTCGCTATATGACCCGCTGCTACCGCCCGAGGAGCGAGGCCTAAATGCTTGGAACAGAAACGCGCCTGCAAGGCGGTCTGCGGCCGGAAGCAAACGGACCCGCGACGCATCGTTTGTGGCCAAGGAGGGCGGTGCGCCGGACGACCGCAAGACGAAGCTGCGCAGGACCGCCAGCTTGAAGCTTAGCAACCAGAGAGACGGCCTGTGGGGTGACATTCTTGGAAAGCCGGCGCAGTCAAAACCGTCGCCCATGTCCGCTGCTGCTCTTGCACAGGAGCAGGAAGCGTCTGTTGTACCTGCTGGGCTGCTGGTTGAAGGCAACAACAGCTCCTTCGGAGCCTCACTTGCTGCACCCGATGCAAAGCCGACGCCGGCTCCGGCATCGTTCGAGATCCCCAAGGAGCGACCGGTATTTGACTCGTGCTGTTGCTATGTTCACGGCTTTTCGCGGCGGCAGACCGAGATTTTGGTGAATACGCTCGTCTCCCTCGGTGGACACGTCTGCTCTAGCTTGGAGGATCTCAGCTTGGAGAAGGGATCGCATTACTCGCACCGTATACTCATTGTTCCACAAGAGTCACAGCCAGAAAGTCATCCGAGGCTACCATCTGGCGCCTCAATAGTCACCGAGTTCTTCATTGAGAAGTGTCTACACAAGAAGCATTTCTTTGATCCAAACCATCACGTCATAGGTCGACCGTTCCCGCGCTTCCCAATCCAGGGCTTCGAGAGCCTTGGAGTTGCTACCTCGGGCTTCACAGGTGTGGACCTAAACCAAATAGACAAGACGATTCGTCAACTCGGTGCGCGCTACGATGAGCGGTTCACCGCAAACACCTCGATGCTTCTCTGCACGTCGCTCGAAGCGGTCCGTAAGCAGAAGTTGGATTTGGCGCTGGCATGGAAAGTCCCGGTTGTTCAGGCCGAATGGCTTTGGACCTGCATATCGACAGGCTACAAGGTCCCGTTTCGGGACTTTATGTTCAAACAGCTTAACCAGAGCATCACACCACCGAGAACGCTCTCTGCAAACACCGGTTTGACCAAGTCCCGGTCCGCACCATCCGATAAGGAGGAGGAGGAGGAGGAGGAGGAGTCCTTGCGCAGAACAAAATCAGCTTCTGCATCTCGTCCTTCAACTACGGAATCTGCCTCGGCACAGGCTCCCATGCTCCCTGCAGCACCCGAAAGTGCAAGCGGTGCGAAGTCGACGGTACCTATACAAGCCGAGGCTACCGAGTCTGCCGAGAAAACCGGCGAACAGGAGACGGGGCCTGCATCAGACGAATCTGGGCATTCCAAAGAATCCAAGGATGCCGGTGGAACAAGAGACAGAAGTCGAGACCCATCAGAGCCACTGGCAGCCAAACCAGCCAGTGCGCTCAACAAAACACCCCCGGAGCAGCAGATTGATGGAGAAGTAACCTCTGCCGCAGGGGAAGAACAACCACAGCCGAACAACAAGCCCGCAGCGCAGCGGAAGCTTGCAAGAATAGCAAGCGAGGTTGCCGACTCGGACGCCGACGATTCAGAGGAGGATGCTCTGGCCGTGGCCGCAAGGGAAGCGTCAGCCCGTAGAGCCCGCGAGAAGAAGCTAAAGGACGAAGCCAGCCGCCTGGCCCTGTGCTCCAAGCTGTCGTCTCTCATTGACGGTAAAACGACGGCACCCGGATCTGCAGACGAGCAGGACGCATCTGGCGGGCAGTCAGCAGTAGCGGGAGCGGCACCACAGCCGGCCCGCCGTAAACGCAAGATCATGGGCCGCGCGGTCTCCAACGTCTCGGCTGCCTCCAACGGCAGCGGTGGCTGCAGCGCAGACACTGCCTCTGCTTCCGGGGACAAGAATTTGGTGACGGGCGCAGACGACAACAAAACCAAAGAGAACGCACCTCCGCCAGCCACTCAGCTGGTGTATGATGCGCCACACGCAGACTACTTCATGGCGCAGTTGAGGGCCGGCGTGGCCGATGGCAGTAAAGGGCCGCCCAAGGATGACGGTGGAGTGGAGAAACTCACCCTAAAGGATTTGCAGCAGCCGCAGCAACAGCAATACGGTACTAGTGCGGCCGGCAGGAGGACGAGGAGACGATGATATTGCTTCGTCTTTTCTGCTGGTATGTTGATCTCTTGACGTTCAAAGGTTGAAAATCGGTCGATGTTGTAGTGGACTTTTTTTTTTCTTTTCCTGGAAGTTCTAGTAGATACCATTTACGAACAGCATGGCCTAGGTGTGGCAGTTTATGTCTATAGTAACGAGTTAATGATTACCCAAGTAAGTAATATCTATATATTTGTTTAACCGAAGCCATACACCCAAGCTGGGCAAGATGGACCATATCTTGAACGCCTTATGTCAAGACATTGGATCTAGAATGTTGTGATCTGGACGCCAAGTCTACATTGATGTTCCCCACGCTGCATGAGCAGTCTACATGTATGGACCAACAAAAGGCTGGATATAGAGAACAATCTATGAAGCAATCCTGGTTTAAGTTTATTCAAAACCTTGCGTCCTCCAATTTATACCGGGGTCACAATCATAAAGACTTTGGCCCGCCCTGTCCTTCACCTGTTGGCATCCTCTGGTGGGGAATCTTTGACATCTGTCGCTTTCCAGCGCGATGCCGCCAACGTCCAAAAGAAAAGGGCTCGGTGGTTTTGCAGCCTGAAGTGGACAGTGTTGTACCGTTCCGACACTGTCGTCAAGATGCTCGCGGGGTCATCGTGGCCGAAGCGGTCGAACCGCAGTTTTTGTCCGGTTGGCTGGGGATACCCAATCAATCGTTTGGTCGCGTCGTCTGGGGCAATTGCTACAATATGCGAACAGTTTTCCAAGAAGGCGGCCGTTTTTGACTACCTACATTCGGCCAAGATGCGATAGGACTGGCCGAGGCAGCGGCAAGGCCTCTTTGAGATAAAATACAAGCATATATCCTCGTCTACCTGCCACCCCGTGGGTTCCTCTGATCAAGCAGTGGTCTTGACTGGCGCCATATCTCCGGGAAAAGGCGGAAGGTGATGGAAAAAAAAACTGTAGAAGGAAATGGGTTGTCTTTTGGTTGCCTATCCGCTTTGCATTTACATGTTGCTGTTGGTACCTGTTGGGACTCACTTGGGTTGTCCGTCTTGTGCTCACCTGATCAGAGGGCTTGAGTAGATGTCTGCATGTATTGATACAAGTTGCAACATTCTTACCTCAAGGACAGTGGCCCTCTTTTTTTTTTCTTTTTGGGAAAAACCAAACCCGTACAGCTTTCTTCAACGGCATGTGCTCAGCCGGACCTCGCCTCACTGACTGCCTTGGCGTGTCCTCTGGCCAATGAGACGTCCACACACCTCGCCTTTTTAATTTATTTGAATGCTGCCAGAGGCCCCCTGAGTTGCACGACCGATCGGCACCCGAGCCTTTCCAAATGGCATTTATTTCCGTTCTCGACCGGTGCGGCTCTGTGATGCCGGCTACCAGATGCTAGTGTGCCGCCTCATTCCCGTCCGTTTTTCGAGGGCAGGTAGCTGGTAGTCACTGATACTGATAGTCTCCAAAGTAGCAACAGTATGGCAGGCTGTAATATATCATACCTTCAAGGACCTTTCTCGAAATTTTTGATTTTCTTGGAGGTCTTGTCATGAACAACAACTGCATTAGTGCCAGCGTCAAACCAATAGACATAGGCATCATGTCCACCTGCCCCAGTTCGACCACCACATCCCTGGCCAGCAGGGATGCTTGTACTTCTGAATCGCCTTCTCTCAAGCCGGATTCAACGGGCCAGTCGTCGGATCATGATATTCGCAACCAGGGTATGTGTACGAATTTTAGGCCATCCTAGTACAGCTGCCGACATAACGGCTCTCTGACTTGCTTTCTTTTCTGTCCAGTAGCCTCTGCTTCGATACCTGCTCAAAAGCCAGATTCGAGCAGGATAGCGGATAAAGGGGCGCCCTCCCCCTTCAAGGTCAAGATAGCAGCAGCAGCACGCGACATCATCCGCGCGGTTGGCGAGGACCCGGCCCGCGAGGGTCTTGCAGACACACCATACAGGTTCGCCGAGGCGTTTCAGTTCTTCACCCAGGGGTACTCCAAGAACATCCACGAGGTGTCCAACGATGCGATATTCAGTATAGACTCCAGGGAGCTTGTCATCGTGAGGGACATTGACATCTTTAGCATGTGCGAGCACCATATGGTTCCCTTCATCGGAAAGGCAAGTTTCTAGCTCTCCACTCCCACGCCGGGAGAGAGAAGAGAGAGAGAGAGAGAGAGAGAGAGAGAGAGAGAGAGAGAGAGAGAGACCAGGAAGAAGTCTGGCTGCTGACACCGTCCATCATGGCAAAAGATGCACATCGGATACGTCCCCAACGGCCGCGTGCTCGGGTTGTCCAAGCTGCCGCGGATCGCCGAGGTCTATGCGCGAAGGCTCCAGATTCAGGAGCGTCTGACAAAGCAGGTTGGGGAAGCCATCGACGAGGTCCTCAGCCCCCTGGGCGTTGCCGTCGTCTTGGAGTGCACCCACATGTGCATGGTGATGAGGGGCGTGCAGAAGACGGGGACGGTGACTCTGACCCAGAGCATGACCGGTTTGCTGAAGGATGACCTCGACGAACAGAAGAAGTTCTATACTCTGCTTGCTCAGGGGCAGCGCGGTTAGCCTTTTGAGTCCTCGAAATGTATCAGTGAAAGGGAGAAACGAACATGGACTGGCTTGATTATGAAAAGTACTGTACTTCTTGTTGCTGTAGCATACTCTCGTGGCCCATGGTTTCATGCACGCAAGTACGTATTATAGCAGTGAACCCCAGCCTTACCTGTAGATGCGCTGGTCAAGCTACACAAAGGTACTTTGTAGAACCCTCTTACTCTGATTGGAGCGAGAAAAGGGGTCCGATGTGCTGGGTAATTAATGCTGCATGCTACACGAGAGCTTCCCGGAGTGGCAACGGACCATCGGCGCGTAATGTACCTCGAAGAGCAGAGTAGGATATATAAGTACAGAAGCCAGCACACACACACACACACACACACACACACACACTTACTTACCGTTTCTACTGCTTACCGCCTTTTTCTTTCAAAACAAGCCCAACTGCCAATCGGTTATTGTGAATGAAAGAAAGCTTTTACCCTCCTTCTACAGCTCACATATCATTATCATTACCCCAAGGCAAAACCACAAGAGACAATACTTTCCATATCTAGAAATGGCAAGCCTCGACTCCCTCAAGTTGGCTCTCAGGCACAGAGCCGCCACAGCGACACAAACACTGTCGCCCTTGTCCGAAGCACAGTACAGCGCCGGCTTTGACATGTTTGTCAAGGAGTCGGGATGGGCGGCCTACCAAGACTTCATCATACCTCAGCTGTCTCGGCTCATAGCCTCTCTACTCGACCGGCGTGTCCGCCTGTCGGTGCTCGAGATTGGACCCGGTCCAAAGACCGTGCTTGGATACCTGCCCGAGCATCAACGGCAGGGAATCACAAGATATGTTGCATACGAGCCCAGCACGCTCTTTGCCGCAGAGCTGGAGAAGGGGTTTCAGTCTGGTTCAGGGCTGGAGGTGGAGGTTCCTCTACCTCGCCTGAAAACACCTCCCGAAATTCGTCGAATGCCGTTTGATCTGGACGGCAACAACCGCATGGATGAGGGTGAAGAGGCATTCGACCTCGTCCTGTTCTGTCACAGCATGTACGGAATGCACCCCAAGAGAAAGTTTGTCGAACGAGCACTGGCCAAGCTTGATGGGCGGTTCGGCGGTGCAATGGTGGTGGTTTTCCACCGTGCCGGCAAGCTGCACTTGGATGGCTTGGTGTGCCACTCGACAGCAACTTTCCCTTCCGGTGTCATCCGCGTGATGGATGACGACGAGCTTCTGGACGCCTTCGCTCGCTTTGTTGCTGGGTACGTTGTCGACGATATCGACGAGAAGTCGGCCAGCATCCTATCCGACTGGCGTGGGTTGTGTCGCGCCCTAGGCCGCCGTGAAGGAGCCCACCCAAATCTTCTCAGATTCAGCGCCCCCGAGGTCATGGTTGCACTCACGAGACATGCCTCTTCCCTACCAGAGCTGACGGCTAATGTGCCACTGCTCATCAGCAGCCCAAAGAACAAGATCAAGAACCGGCAAGCACGTCTCCACCGTCCAGCTGCGACATTCAGGCCTACAGAAATTCGACACATTCAAGAATGTGTCAAATGGGCGCTGAAGAACAAGACAAACTTGACCATTGTCAGCGGAAGCCATAGCGACCACTGCCTGTGGCCTAACGTCGTCGCAGTCGACATGGGGTCTTTTGACAAGGTTCACATCTGCAGGGCTGGAGACGGCAAAACAACACGTGCTGCCGAGGAGTCCGATGTCTTTGTCGTCGCCGAGACCGGTGCAAAGACGGGTGACATAATTACGAATATCATGGCGGCTGGCTTAACGGTACCTCTGGGATCCCGCCCAAGCGTCGGCGCAGGCTTGTGGCTTCAGGGAGGGATCGGGCATCTGACCAGGCTGCACGGCTTGACGTGCGACTCCATCGTCGGGGCCGTCATGGTCGGTGTCAGCTCCGGTCAGGTCCTCTGCGTCGGCAACGTCCCGATCTCACATCAGCCGGCCGGTTCCGAGCGCCCGGAGAACGAGACTGATCTGCTCTGGGCGATACGAGGAGGCGGCACAAATTTCGGTATTGTGGTGAGCGTCACCTTCAAGACTTATGCAAAAGCAGACTACTCGGTACGAAACTGGATCGTTCCTCTGGCGGGCGATGCCGAGGCGCATCTCAAACTCCAAGAGTTTGATGAGCTCGTCGCGGCAAAGTTTCCAAGACACTGCTCGGCCGACGCCTACCTGTACTGGGACATGGGACAGATGCATCTCGGCGTAACCATGTATGAAGCTTTTAACAACGGGCTCGCCCTGCAAGCAACACAGGCCACTCGCGTTGGTGAAATACTCGGGCAGGAGACCTATTCCACAGTTGTCGATGGCGTCGGTCTATTCGATACCGAGATGTACATGTCTGGTATGCATGGCGGCCACGGTGGGGGCAAAACCTCATCCTTCAAGCGATGCATGTTTTTGCGACATATCGGGTCCAGAGCCACTGCCAATATCTTACTAGACGCCATTAAAAATCGTCCTTCGCCACTCTGTTATCTTCACCTACTGCACGGCGGGGCAGCTGTGACGGATGTGGCAGCCGATTCCAGTGCCTTTGGCTGCCGGGACTGGGATTTTGCTTGCGTGATCACTGGCGTCTGGCCCCGTGACCAAGACGGAACCCAAGCTGCCGAAACCGCTATGCAATGGGTTTACGATGTCGTCGGGAGCTTGCTTCCTCTGAGCATCGGCATATACGGCGCCGACCTGGGCCCTGACCCTCGAGACGCTGCGCTGGCCACCAAGGCCTTTGGACCAAACCTCGCCCGCCTGGCACGTCTCAAATCGAGCTGCGATCCGCGAGAAGTCTTGGCCTACGCCTTTCCCCTCCCGAGAGTGCCCACGGAGCCAATAGTCATCATTATAGTCACTGGGATGCACGGCGCCGGCAAGGACTATTGCGCCGAGATCTGGGCCTCCGTCTTCAACAACAAATCAAGCCGTAAAGGTCCAACGGCATGCGCAACCAGCATCAGTGAGGCGATCAAACGAGAATACGCCGAGGCCACGGGTGCCGACTTTGACCGGCTCCTCTCGGATCGCCCTTACAAGGAGCAACACAGAACAGCATTGAATGAGTTTTTCAAAAATAAAATGCAACGGCGACCTCGTCTCCCCGAGGAACATTTCCTCAAGGTAGTGCGCGACGCTGCACCCGTCAACGTACTATTTATAACCGGCATGAGGGAGCAGGCCCCAGTTGCAGCCTTGTCGCACCTGGTACCAAACAGCAAGCTAGTCGAGGTCCGTGTTATCGTCAGCGAAGAAACGCGGCAGGTTCGTCGAGGATTTCGCCAGAATCGCGCTGTTGGTGGCAGTAACTGTGCTGCCGCCGAGGAAGAAACGGGCGATAAGGGCATCGAGAAGAACAGGCTGGGCCCGATGGCATCGTCGGATTGTCCGAGCTTCATCTTCGAGAACAACATTCCTGGCAGCAAAGCAGCAGTGGCTTTCGCTCAAGACCACTTGTTGCCACTTATTGACAAAGGCCTACAGCGCCTGGCACAAATGATACGTTCAGTACCGGACCACCCACGCGAGGGTATCGAATTCCGCCACGTGCTTGACATCGCCCAACGTCCAGGCGGCCTCGACCTGTGCTCGTCCTTGCTGCAGAGGCACTTGGCCGGCGACTGGGCCAAGGTCGATGCGCTGGTCTGCTGCGAGGCCGGCGGCTTCCTCTTCGCGTCGGCATTGTCGACACGGGTCGATATTCCCCTGGTGCTGATCCGCGAGGCCGGTAAACTCCCACCGCCAACCATCTCCACGAGCAAGTTTCCTTCACATATCTCGTCTCCGGTACTCTCCGAATCTAAATCGAGCAGAATAGAGATGGATCTGGATGCGCTCTCACCGGGCGCGTCTGTTGTGGTCGTGGACGATGTGCTTGCCACCGGCAGAACGCTTTGCGCAGTACTGCAACTGCTCAAAAAGGCTGGTGTTCATGGAAAGAATGTTAGTGTCATAGTGGTGGCTGAGTTCCCTTGTCATCGAGGGCGGGATGCTTTGCGCCAACATGGCTTTGCAGAGACCAACCTTCAAAATCTTCTAGTCTTTGGTGGTCCCTAGGCAAGAGAAAGACAAGGATGTTGGTATTTGTCAAGAGTGGCGTTCTTAGAGGAGCCACAATCCAAACAAAGTTCTCCCAGTCAATAACACAAGCAGCAACAATGGAATTGATATCAGAGAAGGGGCAACGTCCGTGCCAGTTATTTATCTTGCACACCAAAATAATTCAATACTCTTCGAGGGGTATCTGTAAAATCTATGCTACTCTGCGCTCCCGCCCTGCTTGAACATAACCAGAGATAGCGTACATGGTCATAAGATCCTAGTGGTACACAGTACTCAAAATCCGGAGGGTAAGGACAAGAAAAGAAAAGAAAAGAAAAGAAAAAAACAAGGAAAAGAAAAGGGGGCAGTATCTGCAAACAAAGCTTATGAAACAACGTGAAAAAGTGGCCAGATATGACGAAAAGAAACAATGAATAAAAGCTACCAATGGAGTTGAGGCCGAACCTGTGGTGACGGATAGCTCAAAATCCAGTAGCCGCCTCAGTGAGGACGCTGAGCAGACTAGCAGCGGCTCCGCCGATGCCTGCGGCGCCCAGCGTCTGGCCCCAGGCCTTTTTCTTCTCCCGGCGGGAAGATTCTCTATCACGACTGGGATCAGCGCCTTGATAGTGGTGCCCATGACGGCGACTGTCCATTGAACTTGAGTAACGGTGGTGGCTGTGACGAGAGCCGTAAGAGTAGTAGTCGCGTCGATCCCCGTCTCGTTCACGTTCTCGGTCGCGGTCTCTTCGCCGCCTCTCACGATCCCGATCCCGATCCCTATCTCTATCGCGATCGCGATCGCGGTCACGCTCCCTCGAGGATTCGCGATCACGCTCCCGGCGTTGCTGTTCCCGGCGTCTCTTATCAGCGGACATATCCTCGGGTGAGATCTCAATAGGCCCCTCGCGGTCAAATCGGACGTGATTTTCATTCTTGTTTTTCAGTATCGGCTTGGGCGGCACTGTGCTTGCTGGCGTTGCTTTACCATCAAGTCCCTTTGCTGCGGCAGCCGCTGCCATAGGTAGCACGAAGGGATAGACTTTAGTCCCCTTGTCGTCTGTCATCTCATCATTCGTGTTCTTCTCCATTTCGTCACTCCCTCGGCGCCGTTCCTTCTCTGGGGTTTCACGATAGGGACGGCCGCCATAGGGTCGACGCTCTCGTTCGCGGGATCCTTCGTCAGACGACGAAGAGTCGGTGTCCCACAAAACATCATCGGATTCGCTCGTCGAACCAGACCTCCACTTTTCGTCCCGGTTGTTGTGCCGTACACTGTTGTCACGTGTACCACTGCTTCCACCGCGTGTGAAACGAGGGGGTGCATATTTTTGACCACCATATCTTGCTCGGCGAACCTCGTCACTCTGGCGGGCAAAATGTGCAATTTGTTCACGCGAAAGAACCCCAAGAATTGCGACAAAGTCGGGGCGAGCTTCATAGCGGACGCCAGCTCTGTCAAGCACTTCAGGGCTAACGAGCGTGCGTCGAATCTTCGTCCATGTGGCCTCGAGGGGAATTTCGTTACCATGGCTATCGGGCTGGAGCCGCGAGAACTGTCGTTGTTGTTGCTGCTGATGCTCCTGCTGTAGGTGATGAACGGCGGGCACCTGAATGGGGGAGCTTCCGTACGCCGGCAGCGGCGGCTTAGCAGCTAATGCAACCGACGATGTTGGACTGCTGTATGGTGGGAGGCTTGAGGGGCTACCTGGGACACCAGGCGGTAATTGATCCCCTGCGGGAGGAGCAGGCAAGTATCGACCCCCAGGACCATTTGGTGAAGTTCCAGGTGAAAAGAAAAGATGAGAAGGCTGCGAAGGGCCAAGATGAATCGCTTGCATGCGATGGTCAAGCTGCATCAGATCCCGCGTCGAAATCAGAGCCAACGAGTTGTTCGAGTCACTGCAGGTCGAATCTGAGTCTGAAGCACCGAAATCTGATCCTGAGTCCTGACGATGTGGTATCTTGGGCGGAAGAGGGGGGTTATACGAAATGGGAGCTTGGTTCTGCTGAGAATCGACCCGTTGATGGCCAGGGTTGCCATAGGGAGAAGGAGATTGCAGAGAGTCATGGGGGTAAGGGGGTGCATATGTAGTCTGGGACGGCAGTGCACTCTGAGGCTTTAGCGGTTGGGGTTGAGAGTAAGCCCGAGATCTTGGCGAGATCTGATTTGAAAAGCCGCCATGGGCGTTTTCGGGACTATGTTCATTCTGAGAACCATGCACAGAATCATAGTCAGGAGGGCCCCGATTGAGTTTGACTGATGGTAAGAACTTCTCGTTGGCAGTCATCGGAGGTGAGATGACTTCCTTGGGACTCATGTCGTTGCGATTATCAGATGGATAAGGCGTGATTGACATGGGTGGTCCTCTAGAATTCGGTCCTTCCGCGGCAGGCAAAAGACCTCGAACTGAGGGCGGGTGGTCTTGATCCAAGAGCCCGTTCGAGTCCATTTCCCGGATGTAAGCTCGAAGAACCTCCTACATGATACGTGAAGCGTCAATAAAAACCGCCGAATACCACACCAAACAAATGAAGCCCGGTGATTCTACGTGATTGGATTGAGAAAGAGGTCTAGGGGTATGAGAGAAACGCAGTGCCAGGACGTACCTTGTTTCGCATCAAAACTTGGCTCGAGAAACCTTCTCGTTCAAGCTCGGTGGAAAACTGTTGCCACAGTTCCTCTTCTTCCATTTCGCCAGCGCTCATGTGGGCAACTCGGCGACGCGCAAGCCGGGTAGCTATGGCATCGACCTTATCCTTGATAGAATCTAGCTGTTGGCTCTGAGGGTTGTCCACAAACTGCTGCCTCGCCTTGGCTGGGTTGTGCAGTTGAACGGTATCCAGGAAAATGTCGATGTTTGTCTTTTGGTTGGCAAGCTTGGTTCTGATCAGAGCGATCATGTCTTTCTCGCGGCTATCCGCAGTGCCGACGATGTATCCGTCCCGGTGCGGACCCTCCTCGGATGGGGTGTCGGCGCTGCTTCCGCCATACTTTTCTAGGACAGTATCCAGCTGCTTCAAAGTGAAATCGCAGTCCTCAACAATGGGACCGAGTTGGCGTGCGTAAACGCTGTGTTCCTGCTGCGTCGTGTTCAGCAAACTGTCCGGGTCTTCTGCCTCGACGCGCAGATGCTTGAGGCATGTATGCAACGATCGAACCACGGTTGCAATGTCGGAGAAGTCTGGACCAGACAGACGCGCGCGACGGTACAAGGCGCGGGCAAGAGAATCCACAGTTTGGATCGATTCGACCGACGTGCGGTTCATGATGGCGGTTGTTGCGGTCGCTGTCACAGCAGCGCCGGGCAACGGGTGTTGAGGCTAAGGATTTTATGGCCAGCCACGGCCGTTTCGACGGTGGGGATCTTGCAGAACGACAACGCCACTGGAGATGGCTGCTCGTAGCAGTCGTTGCAAGAAGCGTGGCGCTGGGAGGAACGGTTTACAGAGACTCGAGAGAAAGAGAGCGCCTCGATTCTCGGTTCAAACGCTTGCCTGCATAAAAATGGAGCAGAATGTGTAGGCGCTGCCTTGTCTAGTGGTATAGAATGGTTTGTTTGTCGAATCCGCTGTGAGACCTCGGGTGATTATGTCAAAGGGCCGAATCTTGTGAACAGGAGCAGATATCTTTACACAGTCTTTGAAGAGACCTTATGAGTACTGGTGGTTCTTTTCAAGGCTGATGGAGGAAAGGCCTTGGTATGGAACAAGAAGCAAAAGGCACAGAATGGATGCATGCAGGTGCGGAAGCCACAAAAGAAAAGAAAATGACCCTGGGCAGGCTAGATGGATAAACTAGGCACCCTGGTACCGGCGCATGTACCGCACCCTACCAGTATGTATGTAAGCAACCAGGGCGCGGCGCTAAGTTAAGGTAAGGTGAGATGGGTATAGAAACAAGTGACTGCGCTTCTGTCATGCATGGAAAGTATGGATATGGGTGCATGGGGGCAAGGATTGAAATGATGGGACGAGGAGGAGGATGCAGAATAGAAAGTGGGGGAGTGCGTGGTACCGCACCAAAACGAGGTACTGTACACTTTTCAATGTGCTCGATGGAAAAAAGACAGGGTTGTATCGGGCAGGCCTCTGATACCCCATGGAAGAAAGTGGTTGGTCAGTTCATCAACCGATCAGCAATTCACACGCCTTTTTTTATGTACGAGCAAGCAAAAGCGGTGGAAAGTGAGTGATCAGCCAAAACCCGTGGCCAGCGGTGGCCAGCGGTGGCCAGTCCAGCCGGCAAACTCATTCTGATCCAATTCCAACCAGAGACAACCGCTGTCATCAAGTTGCCCCCCCATTACGATGGTACTACCACTTCCTGTTGGCTCTCGCACGCAAAATCAACATCATGTTCCCCACCTAAATCTTACCCACCTGGTCGCTCCGTCTCAGTGCGTAAAACACCTACTGCAGGAAAAGGTGTTCTCGCGCAAAGAAGTTTGGGTCGCGCGGCTCACCGAGCGACAAGTTCATGTGGGCAACCCGTGGGATTTGGATGCACAAGGCAAACACAATTCGTGGAGATGCCTCAAGTTTTGCACAACTTTGACGTCCGAAAGGAACCTGAAAATGTCCGGCAGAACTCTTTTCCCAAGGCTTCTTACACCAAAGACAACTTGCAAACGGGGGCTGTGGCGTTCCGAACCGAATGACGTATTTTCTTGGGTGGGTCATCCGTCCACACGTGCTGAGCAAGGTCGGACGGTTCTTGACGTGTTGCACCTTTGCCAGTCGCCCGTCAGTCACCTGCAAAAAAAGGGTTTTTAAACCAGCCGAACCCAGCTTTGCCGGCTGTCAGCGGAGACGTCGACCACTCACAGGGCTGTGCTGTTTTGGGCACCTCCATCGCATGTCGGGCACGCCAACCCCCAAATACGCACCTGGGTTCTCAGTAAGGATAAACATTGGATGAACACTGCACTTCCTGGTACGTCCGTAGCAATGAAAAAATAGTGGAGGTCTTATGCTGACGCATTTTTTATATTTATTATTACTGTTATTTTCATTCTTATTATTTTTTTTTTTTTTTTTTCAATGTCATCCAATTACTATAAAACAACACTGCACTACAAGAAATACTGTCACCCTCTTCGTGAGTACAGGATACAAGAGACAGAGAGAAGAAAGCAAAACAAATAGATAAAAAAGAAAAGTCTCAGAATTGTCAGTTAGGACGAGCAGAACAAGGTCATGATGATATCATGGCTATCCTAGAGGTTCGAAGTTTCATTCAACCCGGAGAACGCGGGGCCAGTTCAAGCAGCCCCTGCCCCTTTCTAAAAACGATTTGATGCAACAGCTATAATCGCTCGCCTCCCCTGTTCTCCAGCTGGTGTCCCTGCGTGACAAAGACAAGGAACCAAGATTTATTTTTGCCAGCGTGGAGAACAACCAGACGATCGGCATAAGCCTCATAGGACCCTTTGTGAGCCTCTCCTTTTCGACTTCTTTTTTTGCAAACAATTGTCGCAAACAAGGAACGGACGGAGCTTGCGAGTCGGCCACTGCTGGACGTGGCCACACGCGATTGAACGGATGAAAATCGTACCAGCCTTCGAAAAACTAGGAAACGGCAAAAGACCGGGGGGCAATGATCCCCCACACACGACTTTACAATAGGTCTGTACCTGGCCAAGCCAGGCTAGATCAGTCTGAAATAATTAAGCGAATCCTTTACGTAGTAGGATCTTTGACAGAGAACGAGATCACATCGATTAGGAGGTCGTCTGCTGTCATCATGGACTTTACTTCAAGGACACGTCTGTGCAGTTGGGTGTGATTCAGCATCTGCGGTTTTAAATTGCGACACTACACACAAACACGAAGTAGAGATTTCTTCTCACATAATATATGGGGGCTGTGAAGATTTTACGTACAGGTACCGTAGATTCAAATGATTCGAATGCGCCACCACGAAATATTGCATCCTTGGCACAAAACCAGTCGTGACGTGCCACCCTGCATTACACAAAAAGACGCAACGCCACAAAAGCGCCAAAGAAGCGCCGCATCGCGGCCAAGGGTCCCCTTCTTTCCCACCCAGGCAAAGCCAGGTTCAGCCCTCCGCACCCTCTTGCAGCAAAACAAGCGCCGTGTGGCACCGATTGAAGCTCCACGAAACATGCACAGCCAAACGCTTCAGAACTACGTAAACAACAGGCCGAGTCAACTAGCCCAGCCAACCAAACAACCTTACCTCGGGTTTCTTTTAAAAAATTCTTGCTAGCCAGTCCATGCAATCAAAATACTCCGAATGGTTGAAACGAAAACCAAAAAAGAGCTGTGACGCAATTTATGGTGACAACAGCCAGTCCCAACCATAAAGCACCTCCCAAAAAGTCGACACGATGATTCATGGCCATAGCAATTTGTTGCAAAGCCTCCATGGTAAACCCGCTTACCCCGAGTCGCTGAAAGAACGCGCCCAATCAATATCTCCCCCAAAGACCTGTCTAGGCCCTGCGTGTGCATTTATGCACGTTGGCTGCAAGAAACTCCATAGTTCAATGCAGCGCAGCCCGATCGTACTATGTGGGCTGAGCGCAGCTTTTTCTCCACAGCCTCCCTTTGGCTGACCGAGAACTTCCCCAATGTACCCTTGCTTGCCTTGGCAACCATCCAAGCCATTGTAGAGTTGCTCCCGCAGTATACAGACATGAAAAAGTAAAATATATGAATACATGAGATGCTTACAAATATTCACTGAGTATATACTGTACATTAAACCTCCTGTCAGATGTTGAGTGGGAATCATGCACTCGGCGCACTCGGCCAGCCCGACCCATGCTGTCGGAGCTTGCGGCGGCCTTCGGACGGTTTCTGTGACTCCTCGTGGCTCCTAGTTGTGCCGACCTTTGTGTTGTTATCTTATTTTCGCATCTTATCAAAATCATTCTACCGACCGAGGCCATGCACGGGTGCTTCCTCCCGTATACCCCCAACCCCACTTAAGGCAGCCACGCAAAATGCGGTAAAGGCGTCTTTCATCCCGATCGCCAAGCTACACATATTCCTCTGACCGGGAACGAAAAGAACATACAGCGAATCAGATGGTCCCCTTTCCTTGTGACTAGTCTAGTCTGATCTTGACTGCATAGCCTCCCCGTTAGCTCAGCTGGTGCCCTTTTGCGGGCTCATCACTGGACAATCTTGCATCACATTGCGGCTCCGGGCAGTAGAATGCAAGCGTGGGCGTTTGGTCTTGCGCTACGTGAATATGCAGGTTTAAATTGCTTCTGGGTGGTTGGTGTAAATACTCCCATGATAGAAGTGTATGCCGGGATTGGATGTAGTGCGCCTGCGGCTGGTCGTTTGGGACGAATAGCACATGAACACATTGCCTCGGCAAGGCTGCAGGCTGTGTTCCAGGCAATCAGCATTGTGAATTAATAATGAACAGTCTATGAAGTAGTATACTCCAAGTTGCATCTGGTGGTGGCTTATCACCGCCAATCAACCAGAAAGACTTCATCGCCGTGAGGCCAATATCGTGATAGTCAGAGCACGCCATACATGCTTTTCTGTAGAGCAAGACCGTGCCGGAAACCTCAAATCGAAGGCTTTAGAGCTAGCTATCACCAAGTAATTGAAAAATTTTTGTATTTGCTACATGCTGAAATCTTCTTGGCATATGGCGAGTTAAACCAAGATCCGCTCAAAGGTGTACTCGGCAACCTTTTTGCTGGTCAAATGCCCGACCTCCCTTGGAGTTCTCGTCCTGACCTCTCCGCCCGATACCACTTTCTTTTTGGATACCGTATGTCTTGTGGCCTTTGAACCCAAGGGAAGCATCGCCGTGGTGGCATTTGTATTTCCCTCTATAGGTCCATTCGCTGCTGCCTGGCCACCAGGAGTAATTCCCTTGGAAAGGGATGAGCCATACTTGACCACCTCTGCCAGCACACCTCGCAGATAGACGGCCTCTTCGACACCCTCGAGCGCGGCACTGACTTCCAGTTTCATCGAGTTGAGAAAGTCGGCTGAATCCGGCTGATCATCCGACCCAGCTGCTAGCGATAACATGTCATTGATGAGCCAACCACCGGGTCCCACAGAGTCGATGCATTGGCAGAGCAGGTCGGCGATCAGCCGTATGCTGCTATCCGGGACAGCTTCCAAATCGTCCTCTTCCTTCAGCCTAGCTCCATCCAGGTATCGACTGGTCCACCCATCCCTGTTCAGCTCCATACGTAGGAGGTAGATCAGAGAAAGCGTCTCCTCCGGTTTGAAGATTTGGCGGATTGCACGCACGTTGGCCACAGCAGGACAGGTACCCAGCTTGCCAAATGCAATACTAAGACCTTCTGCACGGGTGCTCGAGTCGTCTCCCAGGTAGTGCTCTGTCAGATGAAGCTCCTCCTCAAGCAAGTCAAGCTCCATGCCGATTTGGCCATTCTCTTGGGTGCCATTCTCGGTGCCGTTTGTGCCTGACCCAGTCAACAAATTCCTGGTCATTTGCTGTGGATCTTGAATAAGCTCTAAGCTGCGCATGGTGATCTTGACGGCAGACAGAATCTCTACAGGGCCCAGCTTGGTAGCCGCTAACCATACGAGCAGCAGGTCCAGTGTCGGGTCTATCTCGGCAAGGACCTGGGGTAGCTGTTCTGCCAAAATGTCCTCTGAACCGCTGAGATCTGTGTTGTCTATCTCGAGCGCTGTCTGCAGGTTTGCGGTGGTAAGATGACCAGCTAGTGCCAAGTATTGTATTGTCCCACTCCAAGGAAGACGGCACCGTAGCTGCCAGCCGAGCAGAGTAGATGCGGTGACACTCGTGACGTTGAATGCCCTTTGAATGGCGTATATAACCATGCGCCTATCAACCGCCTCTAGCTGTTGTGGGAACCGCCACTGTGGCAGTTCTCGACCCTTAAAGACCCAGCAAACTCGTCCGTCGCCTCTGGTGGACCTCCGGGGGCCAGCTTCGGTTGTAGCGACGCTGCTCGAGGACGTCTCGTCCACTTCCATGGCCGTGTTCTCGTCCTGCGCCCCATCGTGCTCCAGCCCGTCATCACAGTGAACCTGGAAGGAGAAGGCCATAAACTTCTCGAATTCGGCATAATCGCCAGCCTTGATGTTTTCTTCAGCCAATTTGGCGTCGTCAATCCAAGAACCTAGTCCGTAGATGCTCTCCAGGGATGGGGGGGTTTGTATCGAAAAGCTCAAAGGGTCAAAGTCGCCGCCTCGCTTGCTAGTCTTGGTGATTGGCGCAGTAACACCCCGGCCGATGGAATCAACCAGAAGTCCTTCTGCTCTCCGTTTTTTGCTCCTGCCCTTGGGAGCCTCAAGCTGCACGGCTACCAAGGAGGTTCCGCGCACGGCAACTGCCATTTCCAATCGAGAAAAGTATGCAACAAGTTTCAGCGGCGATTCTTGCTTTCCAGAGGTCTCAAGCGGGAGAGACGCCTGTAGAGATCGATATAGCGGGTTGTACACAGCCAGTTCCGACGAGGTTGCAGCAAGGACAGATGTCTTTGACAGTCTAAGAAATGAGGTCGCTTTGGGCACGTGAAGCTTGCTGTCGACCCGGGGTATTGCGGACGAAATATCATATGCAGTGACAGTGTCAACAAAAAGTTCCATCAGGGAGCCCGAAGCAGCGTCCAGGCGGTAGGTTGGGATGCCATCTTCGGTTGAAGGACGCGAAGGAAAGGGCAGAACACGGAGTTGGGCAAGCCCCTGGCCATTTTTTGTGCTTCCATCAACAGCCTGTGTAGTGGCCACAATGTGGACATGCCTTAGTTCCTTGCCGTCCACTTCGGCACTTGATAGGAGCACGATGATGTCAGCGTTGATTGTTTGGTCTTTGGATTTCGGTAAGAAGAGTCCTAGCTGCTCCTGGTCACCTCCAAAAACACCTTGGACAATGTCTGCCGCGCTGGCAGCTTGAGCAAAATCGATCCGGAAGTTGGCGGATGCAGGAAGTGCCGTGTCCTGCTTGAGGATCCCGGCAGAGGTTTGCCACTTCTGCTTCAGTGATTCTCCATCAAGACACAAGATATCTCCCGTGTGCGTCATAGCCAGAAGGTCCGAGTAAGCGCCTGTGCTGGTGGATTGTGTGACAGCTAGGTACATCACCCGCTGCGATCGAGGAAGAGGCTGCGAGGCGGTCGTTGATGCATTGACGCCAGAAGCACCCAGCGCATCTCGGTAGAGCGTGACTTTAGGTCTCGGTTCCAGGGTTGAGGAGTAAGTGTATCTCGTGATGCCGCCGTCTGCGCTCTTCAGCCTCAGAGAAACTGGAGGGCAGGTGAAAGAAGCCGATGGCGGGACTGGATAAGAAGTAACCAACCGGGATGACGCGACCTGATAATCTCAGAAGGTTTAGTAATTATTACTTGGCCAAGCGTACGAGTATACTCCAGTTGAGCTTCAACAAACTGACATTGTACAGATTCAATGCCTCGCCATTGATCCCGACGGCAAGCTCTGACCGCTTGCGTTTTTTGGAGCTCACACCAGCGGACTGACCGAAGACATCGCCTACCACGTAGGTGTCTTCAGTTTGGTCCAAAGTTTTGGGCAGCGCAATAAGCTCATATGGCTTTTGTATTCTGAACTGTGATGCCATCGCAGCTAAATCTCGCGCACCGCACCAAAATAGCTTCAATGCAGGCGAAAAACTCCTGCTACTCAGGTTTGGCCTTGAGAACTCGACCCTCTCGCGATGCGCCAACCTACCTACCTCACAGAAAAAAAAAAAAATCTCGTCCAACGAATTGCTGCTGCGCAGTGGGGCAATTTTCTTATCGATTGGAGGGGGCTGACTAATACATGAAACAACCCAAGCCAGCAACCCAGCTCCAGCGCTCCACCCCGTAAAGACTGGGTTCCCTTGTCAGCCCCGCAATCCCATTAACCAAGTCGCGCCTCACGTACTTGACGACGCGCTGAACGCGTGAAACTTGACGGCACCATTTGCTAGTTAATCATGGCTTCACCAGCCATGTACTTTTCTCGACTTTTATACACGATTTGAATTCTTGTCCCTAGGATCTGTGAACAGATTTATGGCATCTCTATTACCAAGATTGGCTTTTTCTTAAATGATATTTTCCTCATTGATGCCGTCATCAGCCTGACTTAATTGGACCCGGAGCTCCTTCCTTTGATAGGCAATTACGACTTACGATATAAAGCATACAGAGACAAGCGATCATTCAATCTTTCACAGGCATGTCAGTTCTTCTTCAGCGACTACCCGACGCTGTACCGACTATGGGAGCCTCCGCGGCCGGAAGTGACGGCAGACTACATCCATTTTTTACTGCACCACGACCACAAGCCCTAGACGAAGAGCAGCATTGCGAGCTCCAAGCTGCTCTTGGCAGCAGCCCAGCACCAAATGCTGCCGCTGGGCCAGAATTGGCTTTGAGTAGGGAAGAAGAGCAACCAGACTCCCAGAATGGTGAGCCAAAGAGGCAGAAGCGAAAATCGGAGGCCACTGAGGGAAGCACAGGCAAGAAGAGACGGGGCAGACCAAAAAAAGCACAACAATTCACGGACACAACCAGAGACGATGCTTCAATCTCTTCACAGGATCTCTCCGGATCATTTGATACCAGCACAGCAAACGATCATACCCTACAAGAAACTGCCGACAATATCTGCAGATCTCTACCACCAGTTCTTCCTCCATCTTGCAATGAGGTACCACAAAACGAAGCGGCGAGTGCAGCCTTGGCTGTACCCACGGATGCAAATGCAGATTCAGGTGTCAAGCCCAAGAAGATGTTGAATTTCAACGTCAAGTCAGGAACTCTTGGCTCTCCCCCGAACCCCAAGGAACCTCCGATAAAGGCATCACCAAGCCAGAAGCCCGCGAAGACTCGTGGCCCGCGAATCGCAAAGAAGCTCTCGCTGGTGGTATCAGTCAAGTACGGCACGGATGAACAGGCGCGTCTGAGGATTGGCAATAGGATCGAGGAGATTCTCAAGACACAATACCACGATAGATCTGTGCCATCTGCACCCACAAAGGATTTACTAGAAACGAACATCTCCCAAGTCGACGTCAAACCCCAAAAGCAGTCCACATCCAACAAAAAGACTCACCCTTTCTTTCTTGCCAAGGCTCAAAAGACGCACGCATCCTCGGAGAAACAGGCTGTTGAGAAGACACCTGCGGATTCAACAGCACACAAGGTCTTCACCTCAACGCCCTGCTCCCCAAAAAGATCACGTGCCCAGCAGCTAGATGCTGGACAGACTACGGGCAAAGGTCAAATTCAGTTTGGAACAAGACATCTAGGCCTCAAAATACCTGGAGCATGTCTTCCTCCATGGCCTTGGAAAGGGGCTGTCCGCATAGGCGAAGACGACTCGGCCTGGAAGCAACATCAGCCGGCCTTGTATCGATCCTGCAAAAAGTCCAAAGGGAATGCCACATTAATCAAGCTGGATGAGTCGATTATGACGCGCCTGGCTGCTCAACTTCAGATACCTGCTGTGGTTCAGGAGCTAAGAAATGTGGACACCGATATGTTCACGCCAGCTCCTCGTGAGCTTCGACTTCCTCGGAAACATTGCGAAAGTGGCAGAAAACTGCAAGAAAGGATAAGGAACCAACTCAAAACTCTCGAGTCCAACCTTGGCACCGCTAGATTCTTTGAATCTGTCAAATCTAGCCTTCCAGCACACGATCGATCACAGCGCGAGTCACAGGCTTGGACACAAAAGTACGCTCCTGGTGCTGTTTCTGACGTTCTCCAGGCGGAGAGGGAAACAAGCCTTCTGAAAGAGTGGCTCATAGCTCTTCAAGTCCAGTCCGTCGATACCGGCGCCGATACTGCGCTTGGACGTGGAAAAGGGGGCCCCAAAGCAATAGATGCGGGACAAAAGAAACGGAAACGGAGAAAGCTTGATAATTTTATTGTCTCGAGCGACGAGGATGATAACGAACTCAATGAACTGTCCGATTCGGAAGCCGAATCCTCTCTGTCAGTCACTGGAGGCTTTGCCAAGAAAACAGTCATTCGGTCAAGCAAGGCCGCTTCATCCAAGGCTGGCAAGGAAATGCCACGACTGAAGAACGCAGTTGTCATCAGTGGTCCCCACGGATGTGGAAAGACCGCAGCCGTTTACGCTGTGGCCAAAGAACTCGGCTTTGAAGTATTTGAGATCAGCCCTGGCAGCCGTCGCAATGGCAAAGACATACTCGAGAAGATCGGGGATATGACTAGGAATCATCTTGTGCAGCAGCATCAAGCAAGCGCAGTCACCCCCGGCGATGAGGACGTACATGTGTCTATTGACGACGGAGTTGCGAAGGAGGTGCAGTCTGGAAAGCAAGCAACCATGGGCTCGTTTTTCAAACCAAACACCAAAACGAAACCGACGCCAAAGCCACAACCAGCACCAAACCCGGCAGCTTCTACGAAGCAACCAGAGACAAAAAAGGTCACATCCAAGATTCAAAAACAGTCACTGATCCTGCTAGAGGAGGTCGACATCCTTTACGAGGAGGACAAGAATTTTTGGACAACAGTGATGGGACTTATGGCCCAATCCAAACGACCTTTCATCATGACCTGCAACGACGAGTCTCTCGTTCCTCTTCAGGCACTTGATCTTCACGGTATCTTTCGCTTCAACCCACCTCCTATTGACGTTGCTGTCGATCGACTTTTGATAATGGCGGCACACGAAGGCCACGCCCTCCAAAGAGGTGCTGTTGAATCATTGTATGTATCGCGAGGCCAAGACATGCGTGCGTCAATTGCCGATCTGAACTATTGGTGCCAAATCGGCGTTGGGGATCGCAAAGGTGGTTTTGATTGGTTCTACCTGAGATGGCCAAAGGGTATTGACCGGGACGAAGCCGGGGATGTTGTGCGTGTTGTCAGTGAAGACACGTATCAGGAAGGAATGGGCTGGCTGGATAGAACACCTGAACAGGGAGCTCGGGAGGGATGCCATGGCGAGGAGACCTTGATGCAACATGCTTGGGATCACTTTGGCCTCGATATAGGCCTCTGGCAGGATTCTAAACCCATGCAGTCGTGGGCCGAGAACTGCCGTGGCTCTGGGAACGGGTCGTCTGCCGAACGATTGGCAGCTCTTGAGGCATATGACAATTTCACAGATGTCATGAGCATTGCTGATTTAAGCTCTGCGATGGAGACGATATCGTCTAAGGAGGTGAGTAGCTAAACTTTGTTCCGCTGGCGTTCAGACCACTTATTAACTGACGCTGAGAAGCTCCCAATCGATGCAACCCTTCCACCACTCCCACCCAAGGCTAGAGAAGACTTTACGCTCGGCCGGATACTCATTGAAGCGACGCCAATCACAAATTACGATGCCTTGGACACCTCAATCTCGGTTTGTTTGAAGGCGATGGGCAAACAAGAGCTCTGTCAGACACGCACAAGTCAAGGCTTGTCTTCCAGTCAAAATGAGCTCGCTCCATTGGAAGAAGATCAAGTTATTCCTGCAATCCGGGACCATCTCAGCGGACCGTCGTTGGCAACTCCCGCTGTAAACCGGCTCGACTTCGCCATCGCATTTGATCCGATAGCTGTCTCGGAAGAAGCGGCATCGGCCGGGCCCTCCTCCCATCTCGATCCGTCAGTGTGGGACCGGACGATGAAGATCATCACACTCGATGTTGCGCCGTTCGTCAGGGGAATTGTCGCCTTTGACAACCATCTTCATCAACAACGCATGAAGCTGAGCAACCTGATGAGCCAAGGCGGCGCGGGTCCAAAGAAGCGGATGCGCAACACCCGCGCAGCATATTCGGCCATGGAGGGCGGCCAGAGGAGCACCACTCGAGCTGAGAAGTGGTTCAAGGCCGACATCAACCCTTATTTCGTCAAGGCCACCGCGCCCAGAGGCTGTGCGGATCTAGTGCCGATACCAGCCATCATGGAGGTGGATGACAGAAACAGGGCCGGTGAGATCGCAGCGCCGGGGTCATCCTGCGACGAAAGCGATCTGGCACTGCAGCCGACAGTTACGAATAGAGCGAGGAACAAATTAAGGAAAAGTGTGGTTGGCGCGAGCAGCGACTGTTCCGAGGATGAATTGGCTTCATAATACGACGAGCAATGGAGTTTCGTGTAGGGAATATGTTTGAGAACAAGCTTTTGAACTCACTAGTTGATTCGAGATATAGTGTTTTTTTGCGTGACATTTTGCCATAATGTTTGACAGCCCTATAGAACTGACCTGGGACACATGTATCATCAAACCAAGGATGTCATAAAACACTTTCGCTATTTTTTTCTTCAAAGGGATATGTGAGGTATGTTTATTTCTGAACGTGTTGTTCATCCAATCTTTGCGTTTCAAGTTTTTGCAAAAAAGCAAGGTACGGAAGTTCATCAATCTCTATTTTATATTTATGTTATATATCTGTAGAGAGTTTTGTGACATGTAAATATCAATAGTCAAATCCACTGTCCTGTACGTCATAGATCTAATTGGGAAAATATCGCGATTGAACCTTCTTCAGTAATAAGCAACTTCTTGCTCCTTCATTCGCTCCCTGTCACTCCTTCTTGAGTGTGGCATGGGCGACAAGCCACGACGCGTACGTGGTGGGGGTTCTAAGTAGTCATCCTCGATGGGATCTGGCGCTTCATGACTTGATCGCCTTTCTCGAGGTCTGTCCCCGTCGCGAGGCGGCGAGATTCCTCGCTCGCGAATCACTCTGTGCTCTTGACAAAACTCCCTCGGTTGTTCGCGGGTTCGCTCATATTCATAGTGTGGCGATGAACTCCGGTCTCCTAGTTCCTCGCGCCGCTCTCTGACAACTTTCTTGCTTATCATGTTGTGCTCTCGTTTGTCTTCATGTTCCCGTTGGAGGGAGGGAGCTTGTCTCCGGACGATCTCTTGTTGCTCGACAATTGTTTCCCTGGGTTGACCGTCTCTTACGGGTTTGTGGCCTCGAGAAGAAACGTCACGCTGGCGAATCGTATCGTGTCGTTCTACGGTGATCATGTTTGGTTTTGGCTCCAGATCAAGTTCCCGAGTTCGCTCTGATTCCCTGTGATGTTCCAACGGGGGCGCGGTTGCTTTCTCTCGAATTATCTCTCGAGTTTCGACGACCTTGCGTTTTGGTGTCCGGTCTCGCGGTCTCTCATAATCACGACCAGGCGATGGATCACGACCACGAACAATTTCTCGATGCTCCGTAATGATCTCTGTTGACGGCGGGTTGAGAACCTCAGGTTCCGCGTATTTCAAGGAAGACCGAGAAGAAGTGTCTTCTTGCAACACTCGTCTCGCATCATTCTGCCGTGGCATATCCCGCGGCCATTGACTGGCATCCTCAGGCATGAGCCTGCTGCTCCGGATGGGTGGCTGGTGGATTTCTACTTCCTCTCTTGAGCGACCGACTAGCCGTGCTCCCGCATCTGCACGAGCAGCATCGTCACCCCTGTAGCGTGTCTCTTGATGTCGGTACACCATTTCATGCCGGGGCTGAGGGTCTATGCGACGACCTTCCAGCTCGGGCCCTGGTCTTCCTTCCCGATCTCGAGCCGCCGGCAAAAATCTTCTGCCCTTGCGATCTTCGTAATACATCCGCTCACGATCATATTCTGCGTAGCGCCGGCCATTGCCAGAGCCAACTGATGCCGTGGAATCAGATCGTCGGGGCCGACCCTCCAGCATGGGCCGCCGGCCGTGCGTGATGTCCTCGATTTTCTGGTGCACTTCCTCACGTTTTTCAAACAGATCTTCCTTTACTTTTTGGACACGCTTGGGAACTTCCCGTGTTTCCCCTGAGCAGGATTAATATTAGTTTTAGTGAATCGAAAAAAACGAGTTGAAAAAAGACTCAAAGTCTCACATTCTTCCTTGGGCCCATATGGGAACCCCTTGGGCCAGAATTTGTGAACTGCCAAAGTCGTGGCGGCAATAGCCCCAAGAAAAATGGCCGTGGTTTTCACAGCATTTTCCTTTTTGGCGTCGTGGGCTGCCTTGCCCTTTGCATCCTCGTAATGCCGCCTCAGCTCCGACCGCGACTGCGAGTCTGATCTGGATGATGATCTTGAACGTGAACGCGACAGGGACCTGCGCCGTCTCGGCCTGCCATTGTCATCACCAGGACGGCCAAAACGCTGTTTCGCACCCGCGCGATCTCGCGATCTTGACCTTGAACGAGAACTTGACAGAGACCTGGAGCGGGAGCGTCTGCGAGCAGCTGGTCTGCTGCAGCTTCGGGTCTCTGAAGGCGATTGATCACGCAGGCGATCAGTACGGGCTCCGAACCGGGATGATCGCTCCTGAACAGGCGAGGAAGACCAGCTATCCCCACCTGCTGGTGGTGGTCCTGATATCACATGGGACGGAGAAGGTGAGCGTCTCCGCCCCCGACCCCCTACTGCACGCTGATCGCGCGGGGGCGAGGGCGACGGAGATGGCGTGTGGCGGTTGGACATGGCGCGTTCACCGCAGCGGGGACGAAGTAAGAAATGCGGGGTTCGGAGCTTTCTCTGGAGTTTTTTTACCAACAACAAATTACCACCAACACACGAAAGTGAGCGGACGATTCGATTCTATTCAAAAGGCGACGCAGTAGTCGCACGTGTTTGCCGTCGGGAGTGGGCTGTGCCGTATCAAAACCGAACTCAATAAGCCGACCAATTGCCCGAGATTCCGAGAGGGGAAAAAAAAAGGGGGCAGGCAGTGTCCCTGACGTTGGCCGGTCCAAAATAGCAACATACCTGCAATTCTGAATGCTGGAGGTTGTCAGCTTTACAGTAGTGGACAACAGGGCAGCGGATACTGCCGCAGGGACTGGCCCCCAGCGTTACCCCTGCTTTGCTGGGGTGCAGTGCCAGTACCAGAAATAGCATCCTGGCTTGCTTGAGAACTTCACCAACCTTACCCAAGCCATCCCTGCTACGAGCCATGTCCGCGGGGTTATGCAAAGTGCGGCATTGATTTCGTTGGGTTGCGTCTTGGCGTTGATCCTGCTTGAGGTCGTAGAATGAATCAATGAAAGAATTTTTATCTGTAGATCTTTCGGTAGATCGACTAATTGCTAATGTAGCATGAGTGGTAGGAGAAACGTTGAAACCCATTTAATTTTGACAAGAATGAACTGAACACATCAAGGGTAACCATTCTCTTTTTTTAGGCTGGAGATTTGGGTTCAGTTTGGTTGTCTCAAATCTGATGTCATCGGCTTATAGATGCCAATGCCATTGATAGGTTCACGAGACTTGCAAAGCAAATCATATAGTTCCTTCCCCAACCTGCCTTTGGTAACCTACCTTGGGTCTAAGGTGACTGACTGCCTTCTTACCTAGCTACTACTTTAGTCAAGCTGCATGGATGAGGCGAGGAATGATGCCACGGCCCTTCTTGTTCCTGGAAGGAAGGTATGATAAGGACATATGAGCCACTCGAAATAACCCGAAAATGAAAATGCACTTGAAATAAGCATGGGTTGATGGCATTCTCTTCTCCCATCAGCTCTTTCATAACTTTGCACATGCAATTTCAGGAACAAAGGATCATGAGGCAAAGCGTGATTTTATGTTTCAATCTGCCCAAGATGCCACATGATTTAACAGCTTGGCTGAAAATCCGTCATTTTTACCACGGTATAACCTAGTTTGCTTCTGTGCCTTGCTGATCGACAGGTACACCTTTTTTTTTTTTTTTGTTTGGTTTTTGCCCAAAGGGGGTTGATTGTTCGATGACAGATCCCCACTCCCTTCTACCCCGAAGACGGCGGCTTGGCATCAATTGCTTAACGATCGCTTTTGACCCCAAGACATACATCAGCGAGTACTCCTCTCCTGCCAAGTTACAGAAAGCTGGTACGGTACGGAGAATCGCCTCGCCTTACCCGTCCGCATTTCCGCAAGCCCACTCGTCTAGGTGCCATCTTTCGCATATCAACGTGTTTTCAAAATTGCATATTTGCGGTAAATCTTATCGTTCATTTCCCACTCACAAGCAAAAACCGGTGTCGGCAGAAGGTATCTGGATGGCTACCTATCGTTTCAGTCACTGGGCGCAGTATGTGACATACACACAATAGCGGCGAAAATGGGCTTCTTTTTTTTTTCGCCTCTTCTTTCCCCCTTTTTCCCCCTCCAACCAAGAAGAGATTTCACATAGACATTTATAGTGCAACAGCAGCAGTGGTCAGTCCTAGAAGTGAGCTTGGCATTGCAAAGTGGCCACGCCAGGCTCTTACCATGTCAAGATTGACGACGCGTTCGGATTGAGTAGAAGTTGGCAACTAGTGTGCCATGTACTTGGGGCGCATCAAAACTTAATGCAACTGACCGATCAGCCCAACAGCCGTGCATCCATTAGTTAAAATCCTCGATGACCGGTACCACGCAGGGTCCCACCAGATTTACATAAAAAGTATGGTATGGTAAACTCAGTCTCGGCCTCAACCGACGCGACTCATGGCGGCCCCAATTAAGCAGGCACGGACAGAACTGGACTTTTCGGCCACGGGGTGATGCCATCCGACCAGGGTCTCCTGTCCTGGAAGAGACTCGCTTGTCCTGATCTTGCTACCGGTGCCTTCATCGACATTTGCGAAGGTTTCAGGCCGAGTCGTGATTTCCATCGAAACAACTGCCAAAGCCAAGGTTGTTTGAGTTTGACTTTGCCCTGCGTAAATGAATGTGTCTCCTGTCGTCCTGTCAAAAATAACGCCAAGAACCAAGTGATAGAGATACGTCACTACCCCATATTGTCCTACTTTTTAACTTGTATGTGGTGGTAATAATACTCGGAAAGTTCACGTTCTTTCGTGCCATGTTCATCCAATCTGATAATGATGCGCATTTCCTAATGCCGGCTCAAGCCACAACCGCACAGCAAGTATGCTCACACTGATCTATTTATGCCAGGTAACACTGACTGCGGGGATGGGGTTCTATCGAACGGTACCATATTGACTTGCAGATTAGGGTCCTTGACAGGCCGCAGCCTTGCGGTTCCCATGAATCGAGTCGAATGACAGCCACAGCCACATTCTACTCCGTATGCCTACGAAGCTTCTACGAAGCCAAAAGCCTAGTTCTAGACTATATCGACGTTATCGCGGCCTGTCGGCGATCTTAACACTTCAACTATGTGCCGCCACCAGCTAGATTGTTATACTTTGATGATTCTCCCCCCTAAAAAATTTCAAGATTTCGACTCTTCGTCAACTGGAGACGCAGTGAAACAGATCTGAAGACACCTGGCTAAGGGAAGCCTTGGGTAACATCAAAGCGAGTCATGGTGTTCATGCGAGTGGCCACCCATATCTGGCAATTCGACTACCATATACTTTTTTTCACCACACTACGATTGCAATGGGGAACCGCGTCAACTTGCTGGGGCTTGCGCTCGATGTGCTCCATGGGTGTGGCCTACAAGGTCTTAGACTCCCTTTTTTTTTCTTTTTTTTTTTTTTTTTTTTTTTTTTTTGTAAGGTAGTACTGCTTGAAGCCCAAAACGCGGGCCAATCAAGATAGCCTCCTACCAGCTTTTGGGCATGCCATGCTCTCTGGGTCAAAGCATAGAACACCCTTGTCCTCTGGAACGTAACTGCTCTAACACCCTGCCCAGTTTCCCTCCCACCTACCTTATTTTCTTTTCATCCACAGTCATACCAGCTTTCCACTTATAGATTGTTCCTTTCTTCTTCCTCGTGTTGCCTCCCATTATTCCCCAGTGAAGTGGTTCTCCTCCCGTTTTTGGACAGTCAGCCTCGCCTCTACTTTCCACAAACATGATTGTCGGTAGTGGCAGTGCTTTCGCGTGAAGAGAACCTCCCTTCCATTTGTTTCCTTATCAAAGAACCTCTTTTCAACTCTGTCCTGGTCGTCATTTCCTTACTTTTCTACCGAAACATCTCAAAAATCACATCAACAATATGCTCTGCCGGCGGGCCTTATCCATTTTTCTGCTGGTGGTCGCACCAGTCACCCAAGCAGCCAACCTATGTTTTTTCCCTGGTGGTAGACAAGCGGCCGATGTACCATGTGACCTAAAGGCGCAGGTCAGCATGTGCTGCGGCTCAGTGGCTGCATGCCTGTCAAACGGACTATGCAAAGACGAAAAGACGACAAACGAAACGGGAGTGGCATATGCCAGGGGGACATGCACAGATCCGACATGGCAATCACCAATATGTCCACAACACTGCCAGCTGAGTATGTCTTGTGGGAGGGTCTAAGCGTGGTTGAGAGGACCTTTTCTCTCCTTTAGAAATTGCTTGCTAACAGGATCTATCTGCCGGTTTTAGACCAGGACACACCGAGAAATAGCTCAGCTTTCGACTTCAGGTTAAATGGCGTTCAAATGTGGCAGTGCGATGCTCAAGGCTATGGCAACCCGGCAAACTACTGTTGCGAATCGGCCTCCGAGAAGACGAGATGCTGCGCCACTCAGTCCGCCGTGTTCAAACTCGCCGCTGCCACTCCTGGCAACGCTCTCGCCATCCAGACTTATATTCCGCCCATATCTACATCCCCGACTCTTCTGACAGCCCCGACGCCCACATCCGGTCTCGACTCAACCCGCGCGACCAGCACAGGCGGATCATCTGCACCGGCCTCTGGGTCAGTTACCTCCAACCAGAACGGACCCCTCGATCGCAATGGCCTGATCGCTGTGGGCGTGGGCGCCGGCCTCGGAGGCGCAGCCCTGGCTTCAATAGTGGTTATGTTTCTCGTGAGACGGATGACGCGTAGGGAACAGATGAGTCAAGGCTCCGTCGCCAGCAGCCAAAGCGACTACTACTACCAGGGTCCTCCACACGGATCGCAGGCGGGAGATGTGGCCAAGTGGCAAACGCTCACGAGGCACGACACGGTCGAGCTAGATCACAACGCGGGCCATGCTCGCTACTGGGCCGCCGCGGAAGCCAAGGACTGCATGGACCCTTACAGGACGCCGCGGATGGTGACGCCAAACGAATCCCCCGTCATGGGCAGGCCGAGCCCAACGGTGCAGTTCGGAGTCGGTCTTGGGCTGGACAAGAGGCCACTGCCGCCGCCGCCGGTGAACACAGATACAAACCCGCCCCCGGGGAAAAAGCAAAGTATTTACGAAATGCCTGGGTGGTGAAAAAAAAAAACGGTCGCGAGCCTCGGGGTGTTTCGATGCCCGTCTGCAGGGGAAGACGGGCTCGACTAGTAGTATATACCAATCTTCCTTTCTCTTCTTTTTCCCATTTTTTTAAAAGAAACTTTCTTTCATTTGTCTCTTCTCATTCTGATTCTTTCATCACTGCTTCTACCTAGCGTATAAATTCAATTTTGGCACATATTTCTTCATATTTTTTCCCCCGTGCGTTCGTGGCACCTCCATCCATCCCTTTTGTTACATCTGGTTTTCTATTTGCATTTGCACCCGACTCCCCCGAACATATTGGCATTGAGAAGGCGTTTAACTTTTCTTTTGTTTCACCCGAGACAAAATGCGGTGTTGTTTTGATCGCTCGTTGATTTGGGAGATAATTATTGTGGTGGATTTGAGGGGGTTTTACTTTCGTTCAAGCACCGAGGTGCATTTGGACTTTACTTTTGGTTGTATTATACCCTTTGATAAAAATCCAAGAGCATCAACCTGTTGAAATTTTTCCGTCGTGATCTGATGACACTCGGTCTTTTTTTTTTTTTCTTTTTTTCTTTTTTTTTTTTCTGCCTATATTGGCAGTTTCCCGAGCATACAAAACAGCCTGACCAACATATTCCTATTACACTAGCCGCTGCACGCCAGCCTCCACTTACATGGGCACTGAGATCAGATCTCTGGACCTTGTATATACGCAAACGAATATGATCCATGCTGCGAGTTATGGCTTTATGCCTGCATGAGTGCACGCACGAATACTCAGCAATGACATACGGATGGACAGTGGTTTAGTGCATGGGTAATACTACCTAATTTATTAAAACTTGACTGATTGTACAAGTCCCCAGTGGCAAGCAGCGCACAAATAAAACGCCAACTTTCGTCATGATTTCGAACAATGCGCCGTTGCCATTTTCCCGTATACTCGCGTCTTGACGGTCCATGGACACTTGATTCAAACCCGATTGACATTCCCACAAAAAAAAAAAAAAAACAAGAAAAAAAAAGCCCCGATAATTCAATGCAGCCTCTGGGCCGCTACTCTGTATTTTCGCCCTTTGATCGGGACTCGAAATGCTCCCAGTAAACGGCCAATTCCTCAGGCGCTATCTTTGACAAGCGCATGTCGGTCTCGACCGAGTTCCACTGCTTCTCGTTCGGATAACCCTCCCACTGCACCTCGTACTTGGTCTTTGTCTTGATCCTGCCGGTGGTCGCGCGATCACCGGCAGGCGCCTGTGTCTCGGCCTGCTTTCCCTTGCTTGGTCGACCTCGTTTCGCCCTGGTCGCGCCGGGGTCCGTCCAGTGCCTAAGTACCGCAAAGACCCTGAAGGCACCCGTCTCGGGCCGCCCGCCGAGGTCGCTCCAGTACTTGTAGAGGAGCTCGGGGGCCTGGGCTTGGATGCTCCGCTCGGGCTCCCACGACGGCTCCTTGTAGCCGACCCAGCTTATCTGGAGCTCGAACGCGTGCTTGACGTGCTCGTTGGGTCGGTGTTTGAGGATGGCCCGGATGGTGTACCTTTCGTCGCTTACGTCGTCGTACAGGACTATCGGCATCGCCTCCGAGTCGGGCTGCAGGAGAACGATGCCGTCCTCGGGCATTTCGGAGTATTCTTCTCTGTCGTCGTCGTCGTCGTCGCGAGTCGATGCTGGTCGAGGCGACTTGGCCTTTGTGGGAGACGGCGCGGTGGCCTCAAGCGGCTCATCCTCGCCCAAGTCCTCGTCATTAGCGTCCGGGGCAGTGTTTCCTTCGTTTCCTTCTATATTTTTGCCATCGTGTCCAGGTGTGGGGGCAGGACTGGCGGGCTCAGACTCTTGCCGAGGAGACTTGTCCCCACTGCCATCCTCGCCATCTTCCGCCTCAGATGGTGCATCCGAGACTTGGCGGCTCTGCTCGGCTTCGTCAGTCGCAGAATTTCGGGCACGGTTGGACTCGAGGACTTCCGGGGTTGGTAGTCTGGCCGATCCGCGTTTCGGGAGCCCGCTTGAACGATTTGAGCGCGACGGGCTGCTTAGGAGCTCGATGCTGCCAGCGCGCGGGGGCAAGCTGACGTCATTGGCCGCGTCGGGCTCGTCGACATCATCGTCTGCGTCGTCTTCGTCTTGGGCACCATGTGCGTCGCTCGCGACTACGATGCTGTCGTCGGCTGCGGACTCGACGGTAGGTTTGTGCGGCGACTCTGGCACCGTAACTAATATCATGCTCCAAACCGTCAGTAATGAAACGCTATATTTCTACTCATGACGTAATGGGCATTCGACACGAAGCCGACAATCACGTACCTGTAACTTGAGAGCGCCTAACAAAGCCCAAGCGCGAGCTCTCGGCCGAGACAGCATCCAGCGGCGACGACTTTGAGGCGTCGTACATGCGGCGCGACGCTTTGCCATAGCCCCGCTTGATGCGCGAGCGCGAGGCGGTATCCAGAAAGTCATCGGCGGCATTGCGCTTGCGCTGCGGCGCAGTGGCCGGGACCTTTTCCACGTTCATATCCAAGGGCGCCGGTGTGCGGGACCGTGGTGTGCCGCCGAAGAGTGTTTCTCGGAAGTTGTGCAACATATTGTTCATTTTCCTCCTTCCGTGCAGGGATTGTGACAGGAAGGCGCCGACGCGTTGGTGCGTGCGTTTTTGTCAAGGTGGATTGAGCCCAAAAAAAAAAATTCGGGAGAAATTGGCGCGCGGAGGATGCTTGTGGAATTCTTCAACGCATTAAGCCGTAAATATTTCAGAATTTTTCCTTGTAGCTATGCTGCCATGGGCATTTTACGACAGATTCCCGTGATAATATTTTCTGGCGAGGCTGGATCAACTTCATGATGCAATCGAGGGTAGGTCCATTAAGACGCGTCCTACTGTAATCAAACATTCGCGCGTAATTCGTGGGTGTGGATTACTTGCCCGATCTGTCTAGAGTAGGTGGGTCTTGTTGTGCTTGCTTACCCACCTCTCTC
>NC_043742.1:6208186-6264804 GCF_004337985.1 Pyricularia pennisetigena
ATGTCCCATCACCTGTTTGGCTGACATTGATGGAATTCTGAAGTATACAACCCGCACATCCCTCACCGTCCCTGCGTGGGCTTCATTCCCTAGATTCATTAGTTAGTTGCCTGCGGGGTACTGCCACTGCCGTGCCGACAGCGGTGTTCTTTTGCCGAAGTCGACATCAAGCTCGGTAAAAGAACATGATCCTGCGCGGCCATGTAATCCTTCCAGCAAGGGTGATCCTTTTTGAACGGCAAACTCTAGATCCCCCTCACAACAGTCTGAACTTTGACCGGACTTGGCCAAAATATCAACAATCTTACCGTGCTGATACCCGACAATGAGATTGAACCGAGGCTTTCGGGCTTTCAAACCGGTCTCATAAAGTAAACATCTTAGCTTGGCTTGGGGTGGTTGACGATATCGCTTTCTACTTTTTTTTTTAAAACCAGGTTTAGACTGAACTATAGCCACGTATGGGCATTTTAGGACGAGTTCCGAAGGTCTATCCGGAGTCTCGTGAAACCCAGGCCTTTTAGGGCACTCTTGCTTTCAGTTCGGAACCGGACCCGCTGGCTTGTAGCCGTCCCGAACCTCCCGACAGAGTTGTAAGCAGTATACTAAAACATGGCCTTGGGTGAGAGATTTAAGATCGATCTTTGTGAAATCCGCTTGAATGCGATAAAGACTATGTTCGCTTCAGACGAATACCGCCTATATATTCTGGTGATTGCCCCTCCCCAATCTTGTTGCCTCTGCCTCAGCCCTGTATACCACGAGCCAATCTTTGACCAATTTTTTTTTATCATTTCGAGATCTAGATAACATAAACTTGACAATGCCACCCGCCGTCGCCAACAAACCCGACTATCGGGCGACCGACAGCTATCTGGGCCGAGAAAACGTAGAGCTTGCGCACGTATTCGAGGTTCGTCAATGCAGCCACCATCGAGAGACAAGCCAGCCAGCTCAAGCTCGAGAAGTGCTGACATGTTTTATAGCAACGAACCTTGGATAATGCGGTACCATATCTTCGCGAAGTGTTGGAGTCGCTGCCTCCCAACTTTGCCATGCTCGACGTAGGTCTTGGACCAGGCAGTATCACCATCAGCATAGCCAAACTTGTGAGTATTGAAAAAAATCGAGATACTGCTTTGTGACTTGCCTTTTGGAGCCGTGAGACTGATTCATCAATGATGATGCCCTTGCCCTACAGTATCCTCAAGCAACCATTGTTGGGCTAGACATGCCCGACGCTCTGGAGATTGCTCGTGAGAACATCGAAAATGCCGGGGTGAAGAACATCCAGCTTGTCGTAGGAAGCGCTCTCGACATCAAGTCCGTGTCCAAATACCCCGTCGTCTCGGATGGGTCAAAGAGCTTTGACAGCCTCTCCCCCGAAGCATCTACCCTGTTCAAGCACGGCTTCGACCTCGTCCACACTCACCAGGTCCACGAGCACGTCCGGGATCCACCCAAGCTGATGAAGGAACTGCACGACATGGCCAGGCCCGACGGCGGCTTGGTGTGCTGCCGTGAGCTCGACGTGGGGCTCAGCGTGGTATACCCCGAGAACCCCTTGCTTGTCAAGCACGGCGAGATGTTTGCGAAGATGCTGCTCGCCAACGGAAACGATCCGCACGTAGGCCGCAAGTTGGTTTCGAATGCGCTCAAGGCCGGGTTCAAGCGGGAAAACATCAAGGCCAGCATCGGCGCCGTCGCCTACTCGACCCTCGAGGAGCGCAGGATATTTGCCAGGACGATGAGCACTGGGTTCGTGACCTTGGATGCCCTGCGATTGAAGCCCGAAGTGTGCAAGACTGCAGGTTTGACCGAAGAGTTTGCCCAGAAGGTCGGTGAAGCCTGGACAAGGTGGGCCGAGGAGGCCGAGGATGGTTTTGGAACCCTTGGAAGTGGACAGGTCGTCTGCAAGAGACACGATTGAGAGCAAGCCTAGGGGATTTTTTTTTTTTTTTTTTTTTTTTTTTTTTTTTTTTTTTTTTTAGGTTGCAGCAACAGGTTCTGTCTTGCTGTCTTGGGCGCGCCAACCATAGACATGTCGATAGCCGCCCGGAATAGTTAGAAATTTGAGCGTGTTCTATAGAGCTCATCTGTATTCTAACGCTCAAGTCTCAATTGGGCCAGAACCCATCCGGAATTCGCTTCCTGGTGTGCTTCTGTACTGGCCCTTGTGATATAACCTACCTACCTGCCAAGCCTACGCACGACTTTCAAATGGTGCAAGGAAATTATGACTGGTTGGTTAACAACTGCCGACATGCATATAAAGCCGAATTGCCCCCATCGGGAACATATCGACATCAGTTTCTGGTCCAAGTGGTTGGATCATACCGGGGGTTTGATTTACCCCAAAGATTGGAAATGGAAAGATCCAAAGAAGCGGCAGAAGGAGTGAGCACACTCCATACTAACCATTTCAGGCAGTTTGGGCAAAAAATGCTGCAATGCATGCGATTACGGGAAACATTGTCACATGGCGTAACGGAAACTCGGCTTTATACAGACCAAAGTCGTCGTAATCCTCATGAAACCAGCAGCTGCACGAATCGTTTCGTTTACCAGCTCCCTATAAGAAGCAGACGAAAACCGTTCGAATCCAGAGGCAGGCCGGTTTTCCCATTCCTTTTCCTTTTTCTCCTGTCAACCCTCCCTGCCAACTGCTAACCTCCTACAACGCCCACCATGTGGTCCCCGCGACTTCTTGCTTTGACGCTCTTGTGCAGCTCTGCTGCTGCACAGACCCCGGATGGGTTCAGCCCGGCCGCCAGTGCGCAGCTTCGTGTCGTCTATGGCTCCAAGGCTGTAGACCCACCGGGGACAGCTTTCACAAAGGCCGGTGAGGGATCTCCTGGGCGTTTGATGATTCTGCATTGCGACGGTGCAATGTGCTGACTGGGATGGTGACGTCCAGAGACTGCTTCCATGCCCGTGTTCGGTGTCAATGACAACCTGACTGGGACGTATCTGTTTGTTATGATTGGTGAGTCTGCTGAAGACGTTGGCTGGCCAGCGCGTTCTTGTCAAGGTCAATATTGGAGAGCTGGACTAACGCTGGTATAAACATTCAAGATCTCGATGTGTATGCCTCTTATTCCTATTACCTATTACAAACCCAAACTCGCTAGAGGATTTACCAAATAAAAAAAAAAACCCCCCAAGACAACTAACGTGCAGACCGTGAACGCGTCCAAAAAATAGACAACGCGCCGGCGGAAACAAGCAGAACCTGCTCCACGCCATGATCCGGGACGTCAAGCCCTCGGGCAGGACGGGCGGCGACGGCTTCCAGGTGCTCAGCTCGACGGCCACGGGGCCCACCACGTACTTGGGCCCGTCGCCGCCGGCCGGCCAGCCCGCCCACCGCTACACGTTCCTGCTGTACGAGCAGCCCGCCAACTTTGCCGTGCCCGCCGGCCAGCGCCAGGTGCTCAACTCGCGCGTCGGCTTCGACATGAACACCTTTGCCCAGCAGGCCGGGCTCGCCATGCCCCTGTACGGTAACTTTCTGAACGTGACGGGCTAAGGGGTGGAGGGCTTTTGAGAGGAGGGTGGGTTTCTGTTTTTTTGGTTCCTACCAATTTGTGTGGAATTGATGGCAGTGGCACCGGGTGGTTGCGCAGTTGGATCGAGACGATCGCTGCAGCGGAGCTAGCCTTAAAACCACTACAAGTGTAGCCCTTGGTCATTTCCGTAGCTGTTCAAAGGGGGGGAGTTTTCAGACTTTTCCATTGGTGAACCTAATCGGTCAATCCCCGAATTTCAACTGGACGAAAGCTTTTAGCGTCGATTGTGACAGTGTGGAAAAATGCGGTGCAAAGTGAAGTCGTTCAAAAAAAAAAAAAAAAAAAGAAGTTTTGCTATGAAATCATTGGCCGAACCACTCCCTCCCCGATGGCACCTTCCAAAACTGTACAGTAACCATTGGGCGGGGCTTTTGCATATCATGTTGTTTAGCAATCGTGGAGATATTCCATACCAATATGCCCACTATTCCAGACCGTTCAACGCCGCTAATGAAACTGCCCACCAGCTTGACCACACATGGAACATCTTCATTACTTGGTCGGATGGTTTAGTTGGTTTAGAACGTGAGCTTCACAGTACGGGAGACATTCTCGCACACCGTGCGCTCAAGGTCCCGGGTTCGATCCCCGGTCTGATCAAGCCTTTTTGCCATTTTTGACTATAGCGCCGGGCCGGCCGAGAGATCACGGCGCGTGTGATCAATGAAGGGGAAGTGAGCCGGCGCAAAAGCACTGCGGGCGTGCCGTTATCTTTTCAATTTCCCTTGCTCGTCTCAGGCGGGCGTTTGTCAGCCTTCCCCGGTATGGCACAGATGGAGAATGACTTCTTTTGGGAGGAGCGGCCTTGGTACTGTATAAGCCACAGTGCGAACCTTTGCCGTCAGTCCAGAAACGGTTCACCCTTGCGTCTGTTCCCTTGCTATCATCAACATCTTCTTATAATACTACTGTGTGTGTTCTTACCCAAACTTGCCTATCGAAAACACTGTTAGGATCGAGACGATTCTAGGAATACAACGACAAAACTTGACACCATCAATCTAGCCCCAGCACCATTGAGAACGATGGGCTGATAGGCTTGAAGTGATCGGGCTCTGGGCTACTTCAGTATGGTATGACAGGCTCCCGCTCTTTGCGTGTGGCATCGACGATACACGGACTGACGCACCTTCCACACTTTGAGATAGGAGTCGCAAAGGCCTTGGGTCGACATGTGCCTAAAAAATTAAAGACGATGTTATTAGCCAGGTTAATTTTATTCTTTTGACCTAAGAGCTTGACACATATCCGATAAGTCCACATTGGGAACCTAATCACTTCTTACCTGCTACTTGCATACATGACATTATGTAATGTGTATGTTCTCAATGTCAGCTCTGAATACATGTACTCCTCATTTTGATCAGCGAATCATGTTGTTTTTATAACGTGGCACTCGAACAAGATCAGAGAGAGTCAATCAGCCACGTAAAGACTTCATTTACGAACAAAGAGGAATTGCGGCAGCCGTCTATCACCAGCACCTTGGCTGTCTATAAACGCTACAAAAAACCTTTGCTTTTTTGCCCTCTGGGAAAGGCCCAATTAATTGCACCAAAAATTCCCCTCAGACACTATCGCCTGCCAGGATCAAATCAGGCCTCCAAGAAAAAGAAAATGTGATGTTCAGTGTATGTAGCTTTTGCAAACATGGTAAAGTAAGTCAAGACAGAAATGAAAAAAAAGAAAAGAAACAAACTTGTAATTACACAAAACCCCCCCGAGGGCTCCTATCTACTTCTTGCCCGCCAAAATCTCAGCCGCAATCTTCTCGGCCAACACATAGACGGTACTCTGCGGGTGGCCAGGAGGCAGCAGGGCAAAGCTGCTCGCGTCGACGACCCTCAGGCCCGTGACGCCAATCACGCTGGCGCTGCCGTCGACGACGGCGTTGGGGTCGTCCCGCCTGCCCATCCGGCAGGTGCAGGCGGCGTGCCAGACGGTCATGACCGTGTCCCTTATGGTCTGGAGCAGCTGCTCGTCGGTCTGGACGGCCGGGCCGGGAAAGTACTCGACGGGGTCGGCCAGGACGCCGCGCATGGCGTCGCTCGCAAACGCGGCGCGCAGCCGCTTGTACACGGCCACCGCCACGCTCTGGTCCGTCGGGTCCGTCAGCCAGCCCGGGTCGATCAGCGGCAGGTCGTTGGGGCTGGCCGACTTGAGCGTCACGGTGCCCCTCGACAGCGGGGCGACGAGCGCGCCCAGGATGGTTGCGTACTGATAGCCGTCTTTGGGCTGGGCCGTGAACAGGTTGTTGAAGTTGCCGATGTAGCCCGGGGCAGAGAGGTACTCGATCTCGGGCCAGTCGGCTGGGAACTCGGAGTCCAGAACCGAGGTGGCGTTGGCGGTGAGCAGGTTCCTGGGCGTCTTTTCCCAGCCGAGAAAGTCGGCCACCGGGTTTGTCAGCGGTCCTTGCTTGTGCATCGTGTAGGGCCCGGCGAACTGAGCACCCGTGTATAGGACGTCGTTGGACAGGCGGGTCAGAGTCTGGACGTTGACCCGGTACGATGGGCCAAAGAAGACGTGGTCCTCCATCCCCTGTCCGACACCAGGCCTCTCCGCAACGATTGGGATGTTGAACTTCTCCAGCTGATCTCGCGGACCAACACCGGAGAGCATGAGCAGCTGGGGACTCTGAAAGGCCCCCGCCGAGAGAATGACCTCTTTGCGCGCTGACAGGGTGTATTTGGTCAGGCTGCCCATTCCAAGGGCATTGGCGACCTGAGATTGCACCTCGACGCCCGTGGCCTTCTTGGAGGAGTCGAAAATGACCTTGCGGGCTTTGGTCATCGAATAGACCTTGAGGTTGGATCTGCTAGCAGCCTCGTCCAGGTACGAGGTCTGGCTGGATTCGCGAGTCTGCTTGGCAGCGTTGATGGTGCTGGAGCAGTACTGGGCTCCCATCAGCTCGCCGCTGTTGAAGTCCTGGGTGGACTTGATGCCAATCTCGTTCAGGGCCGGCTCCATCCAAGTGCTAAAGGGCTGGGCATAGTTTGCACTGGTCACGCGTAGAGGGCCACCAGATGATGAAAAAGCTTGAGCATTGTATTCGGCACTGGCGTTGGGGAATCTGCTTGCGCCGGGAGGGGTGAATGCCACCGATCTCTTGAAGTGTGGAAGTCTAGGTTTGTTCACAGTCAGCTCACAGACCAGCTCTCAGACTGCCTTCTGAAGTCTACCCACATAAACGACAGAACGCTGATACAAGACCCAGGTGTAGATTACTGCTCCTGCTAACCGATGAGCAAAGTGCACTTACAACGCATCCCAGGTATAGCTATCATCACCGACAGCGCTCGCCCACTTCTGGTACGACTGCTTAGATCCGCGCTGGTAGATCATAAAGTTCCTCGCCGAGCTGCCACCAAAGCACTTGCCCCTCGCATAGTGGACCCGCCTCCCATTCGCGCCGGCCTGGGGCTCCGTCACAAAGTCCCAGTCGACGAGCGGGTTCGAGTCCTTGGGGTCCGAGCCGACGAACAAGGTGTCGCCCGCAGGCGTCGAGGCAATCAGCGGCTGCGTCACCTGGTAGTAGGCGCCGGCCTCCACGACGGCCACGCTGATGCTCTTGTCGGCGCTGAGACGGTTCGCGAGGACCAAGCCCGCGGTGCCGCCGCCGACGATCACATAGTCGAACTCGGCGTTGCCGCCTAGCTGCCGGCGGTGCTCCTCGTGCAGGGCCGGCGAGGCCGTGACCGCGGCTGCAAGCGCCGTCAGGGTAACTGCTACGAGTCTGTATGACGGCATGATTGGAGAAATTGAGAGGGTTAGGAAAAAAAAAAAAAAAAACATACGCAGAAAGAAGCAATAGAAACTGGGATTTTGGAACCTGGAGAGACTGCCGCCGGGCTTGCTCTAAAAAGAAAACCCCTGGTCGTAGAAGAAAGGGAGGCTAGAACCGGAGCTTTTCTACAGTGTCTCTTAGTTCGCGCCTCCTTCAGGGCGACCTACAGATAAATCAAATTCAACTAGAATCACACTAGTGGTGCAAGGGGCTGGCTGTCGGCAGCTGCCCGTCATTAAATGACCAAATTTGTGTCGTCGAAAGCAGAGCCAGGTCAACAGATCAGGGGGGAAGCGACTAGGAAAGCCAAAAAAAGAAAAAGAAAAATGATATTCACAAAGAATTGACAGAAAGGAAACAAGGAGCAATAGACAAGGAGTACCTGAAACAACCACTCACCTTGGTCCTTTGGCAGATTCGCTCATCGAAATGACACCGAATCATCCTCCGTAAACAGAACCGGTCATGGCGATCGGACTTCGTAATCTCTTTAGCGGCTAAAAAGTCGGAAAACGCACTTGAAAGTCGGACCGCATAACCTGACTGTTGTGAGGATTGCAATCGCAATTCAAAGGATATGTAAGTCCCACCTGAAGACAATTGCCCAGCGATACATACCTACAGGCAGACAACCCGAAGCAAGACTTGTCATGACGATGTTGGACACTAAATGGCACTTGGCAGTAAACAAATTAAAAATGCGACTATAAACTAGCCAAGACCATGGCTATACATGCGTTCGACATAAGGTAAAGAGAAAAGAAGAAAAAGAAAAAGCATAAAGATGCAGCACATAACTCCACCCAACAAAATCTAGACGGACATGAACCGTACCCGCGATCGTAAATATAGTGCAGCAAGAAGATATACTTGAAAGATGAAAAGAGACAACCCAGCCTGACTGGCCTGTTACAAACCCAGATGTGACCAAAGGAGGCCCAAGGAAAGATTCGAATTTTCAGGCAAATGAGGTGGCAGTGATATGGCTGGCCTATACGTCACCATTGTTCGATGTCACAACGTCGGTTTAGGCGGTGGTGCTCTGCTCACGGGAGCCCTCTTCCGCCGTTGAAGTGACAGCACCACCCTCATGCCCGGGGGCCGCCACGTCCTCGTCTGCAGGGCGACCCCCTAATGGGTGCTTGGGATCATACCCGACGCTTTTGACAATACCCAGACCTTTGGTCCTGCCCTCACGGAACAACAGCCTGTCCCCGGGGGCGAGGTACTCGGGTCGCTGCACGAACCGGAATGCCACCTGGGCGCGGTCACCAGTTCGTATGAACGGCCGGTCGACGTCTATTATGGCGCACGTTTGCGAGACAGGACCCACATGTAGCATGGCCTGATATTTCGTCTTGATGGTTGTCGCGTGAGACAGGATCAAGACTGAGTCGATAGACAAAGCTAGTGTTAGTTCAAGTCGCAACATGAAAAAAAAAAGCATCACAGAGCTCATTCAACATTCAGCAAACGCACCTTCGGCGACAAACTCGCGATACACCTTGGGCGGCGCTTCACCCTCAATTTTCGGGAGAACGACCATGCCTTTACGGACGTCTTTGCGCTTTACTTTTTTGAGCGCAAATGACGCCGACTGCCCAGCAGAGGCCGCCGGCACGCCGATTCGTTTCCTCTCGATGGACCTGATGCTGGTAGGTGTGAAATTGCCAAGGGAATCCGGCCCGACGAGAACCGAATCACCCGCGTGCACAATTCCGGATTTCACTATGCCGCTGACCACTGTTCCGACAAACGGTACCGAAAACGTGTCGTTGACGTGGAACTCGAACCGTGCCCCTTGGTCGTATCGTCCGTAGTGAGGCAGGATGTTGAGGAACATCCGGACCAGGTCCAGGTTCTCTCCCGTGACATTGGATACTTGGAATATTGGGCATATCCTTTTGCTCACCAGCTGTGTCGCTGTGCTGACGCACTCTTCACGGTTCTTGATGAAAACGGGCACTTTCTGTGCTCCTGGGCTTTTGAGAATCCGGGTGATCTGCGTGATGGTTTGCTCCAGAATATTCCTAAATCAAGGTTAGTAAAATTATGTACCAGCAAAGAGCGAGCCCAGTAACAAACTTACGGTGGGCAAATGTCGATTTTGGTAACAACCACGAGCACCGGGACATTCAGCGCAAGCGCAATTCCCAGGTGCTCTTTACTCATGCCGATCAAGCCATTATTTGCTGCAACCATCAAGAGGCAGTAATTTGGCGAGCTGGACAGCATTCCAAACACTGTCGTCCTCAGATAACGCTCATGACCAGCAAGGTCTGTAAAAGTGATTACTTTGGCACTTCGTCGGCCGATTTCTTCCCACGATAGCTTGCCTGTCGTCGGCGCCAGTCGTGAGTCAGTATGCATTGTGTTGAGATGGCATGATCAGCAAACACCAGAACCACTTACGACCAGGCGTGTCACTAGTAATGACATTTCCTGTAGTGTCAAAGCCCATAATATCCATGCCGACAGACGAAGTCCGTCCCGTCTCGATCTCGTGCTTGTGGCGGAAGAGATTGACCCTTGCCCTTCCCCTGCCATCGTCCAGGTCGCCTTTTACCAGCACGCCCAGCATGGAACTTTTACCAGCGTCGACTGACGGCACATTCGCAAGTGTCAGCAAGACCTGTGTCCCCCTCCCTAATCGGTGTCCCTCCACCCCTTGAAGCCGTCAAAACTCACCATTGCCAACAACTGCTATCCTCGTCTCAATGACCTGCTCCACCGTCGCCGGCGCCTGCCGGATCAAGACTTTACCGGTGCACTCCTTCTCCTTGCCGGTGCTGGACTCGGCCTCCAACGGCCCGCCGACGCCCTTGGTCAGCAGGAGCTGGCACTCGGCGCTCACCAACCTAGCCGTGGCCTGCAACCTGTCCAACGCCGTGTCCCACTCTGCCCTGGTCAGACGCAAGCTGCCGCCGCCACCGTCCTCGAAACCGAGCTCAAAGACGAACTCGCCGTGCTCCGTCACGATGCGAGCCCTCAGCACCTCGGCCAGCCGTGACAGCGAGGCCTTGTCGTCGGGCGCGCACAGCAGCAGGTCGCGCAGCCGGAGACGTGGCGCCGTCGTCTCGGAGAGGTTGAGGGCGTCGAGAAAGTCGTCGAGCTCGGCGTGGTACTCCGTGTCGTCCGTCTCGGCGATGCTGGGCTCGGTCGTCGAGCCTGTCGTCGTCGTCACCGTCGACGCCGTCACAGACGACGGGTAGCGGAGGGACTGCTGCTGCTCCACGTACTCGGCAAACTCGCTGAGGGCGGCCTCGCCGCGCCGCCGCTCGTGCGGAGGCTGTTTTATTGTTTTGCCAGACATTTTCACCGAGGTGTCCAGGTCACATCAGAATGTGTGGTTGGGTAATAACAGACTTGGGAACGCGCCGATCGATCTGAGTAGTGCTGAGCTGGATTTTAATGTATCAAGTTCTGCCGTCGTATTCGTAGAATCATCTCGTTCCTGATAGTGTACCAATGCGCAACAGCGAGAGATGTTAATTTGAAAACCATAAAAACATCAATCAAAGGTTGTACAAGCTTGTCCGACGTGATGATATATGAGCTTTGAAGCTCCCGAAGCTGAGTCGACAAATACACGGCAAGTCGAGTCAGAATAGAGCCTCCTTGGCTCATCGGTGTGACTAGTATGAGCTCCTTTAACCTGGGGGACAGGGGAGGGGCCGGGGCATTAGCGGAGGACTTGGGTCTTGGCGGCGCCACTCACCATATGACAGGTTCCTCACTAACTCCACAGCTGTATCGATAAGGAACAAGAGCTGCAGCAGTGACGTACGGACAAACATGGACAGTCACCGAAGCTTATAGAAACACTCGAGTCACCAACAAGCCCAACGCCAGAGGTGTGCACCATGAGCAGTAGTCTCATGAAACCAGCTATACCTGATTAAGAATATCTAATTATGTGTCTAAGAATACTAAAAGTCAACAATAATTGTTCCCTTGCCTCAATTGGCCAAGCCGCTGTGCCTCATCTTCTGGCTGTTTTTCCAAAAGCAAACCGGCTCAGCGCCTCGAACGTCATGATGTGACAAAGGTGGGTGGTCACAGCTTAATCGATATCAAATAGACCAGATAAAGGATTGGGTCTAAAGGCCGCCCAGACACAAAATGCCATGCACAGTACGCACCTCGCCACATTTAAGCCCACTTGGCCAGCAGAGCCATCAGCCCTGCGCCGGCCGCAATACAACCAAACGCAAAGAGCTTGTAACGGAGCGAGGCCCGATCCATCTCAGGGTTGAAGATGAACTCGTGGGCCAGCAGCTCCACAAGACCCGTATAGATCAGGATTCCGCCGCTGATGGCGTTGCTGATACCCTCCACCATGTACCTGGTTGTCGGCGCCGCCTGGAGCGCATCCTTCACGCCCAGTCCGGCGGCGATGGCGATCGGCGTGGTCAAGCCGTACAGCACAGCGAACATCCAAGGAGTCCAGCGGCGCTTGTCAGCGGGCCACTCGAACGTGGCAAGCCGCGAGCCCAGGCCGAGCCCCTCAAAAGTCTGGTGGAAGACGAGGACGACAAAGAGAATGATGAACTCGGATGAAACAGCAAGCGTCAGACCGATGAAGATGGAGTGCAGGATGACGCCGGCCTCGAGAATAACGATCGATGTCATCTTGCCGGCAAAAGCCAGGTGAGAATCGCCCTCGCCATGAGCACGGCCGTGTCCCAAATGATCCTCGCCGCGGAGGTTAGACGGCATGCCACCGGCACTGGGGGCACCCGCCTCCTGGACGCCAGCGTCCGTCGTCTCCTTGTTCAAGCTGCCATGTTCCTCATCGCTCTTCTTTGATGCAGCGAGCGCCTCGCCGTGTCCGACCTCGTGGTTGCTCCTGTTCTCGTACCACGCACCAATCATCTCAATGAAGAACATGGCCATGACGGTCATGAGCACAATGCCCATGGACCAGTCGTAGTCGCCAAGAATTGGCTTTAGGCAGGCCATGCCAAGGATCTCATTTGCGGGTGAGATGAGGTGCATGAAGGCCGTACTGACGATGACTCCAGTGCCAAAGTACTTTGAGATGAAGAAGGCGAGCTTGGAGAAGCCCATGCGCTCGTTGTTGCGATAGCGCACAAGGTAGATCGGTATGACGGCACCGAGGAGCGAACCGATGAGGATTACAAAGATAGAGGCGATGCGCACCCCGTACCAGTCGTTGGCTGTCTCGTCCATAGTGCAGACAGCGGGGTCCGCAGGAGCAGGGACATCAGTGCCAGGATCCTGGCGACGTTGGAGGAAAGACATGGCAGGCGGCGGGTTGAAGATACCAGTGTTGAGGCGAGGTATTGAGAATGTGTCGAGGCAAAGAGGGGAGTGAAAAGATGCTCACACAGCCGAAATGGGAATGTGTGTGCAGGAGGGAGAACAAGCCAAGCCTGCCAAGAGATGCAGCCGTCTCCTTATATGCACGATAAAGTAGTTTTTTTGAAAGCTTAGCCAAAAGCCCAGGTCGCGCCTGCAGGGGCTTACGATGCAACAGAAGCGACAGTCACAAAGTTGATAGATAGTACCGGGGTGGTTCTTGCTAGGATAGATTGGACATGAACAAAGAGCCCACTATTCCTTTGGCATGCCCCAAGGTGAAGACAACCTTGTATATTATGTCCAAGGTGAATTTCAAAAAAAAAAAAAAAAAAAAAAAAAAAATATATATATATATATTTCTGTGTCATGCATCCACAGAAATGATGCCTGGGTGGGTCTGCCTAGAGCAATGGTCTTTTTATGGAATAGGCCAAACAAAATGGAAGTATTTCAGTTCGGGTCAGCCCGAGTCTTGTTTAGGTGTAAAGCTGGTTTTGAGGAATAACACCTAGTTGAGGGGTAATATTGGTGGTGACTATAGCTCTAGCCAGGAATGCAGGCTGCCTTGTCAAGAATACCGAGTCCTGTTCAAGTTACCAACGGCCTGTCTGGGCTTTCTGTTCGTAGAAAATAAGCACAAGAAAGAAACGGCCGCAGGAGCTGTGGCGAAGAGACAGTTCCAGATCAGTCAAAGGTGCTTGACTACTGCGCAGATGCAGCGGGGCTGGTGTGACCAAGTCACTCGTGTAAATGCCCACTTTAGATAGGAGTAGTAGTAGAAGCAACGCGGGAGGGGAGTTTTTGTCGGAACATCTCTTGCCCTCCTCCTACAGACGAGACGACAAGTACTTCCGCGGTTTGCGAAGATGGCAACCTGGATGAGTTTTGAGGACCTTGATGGCCACGCTAGTGTCAAGGAGTGGGGACTGATGACCTGGTTGTTGCTGGTAAGCTGGGACCAGGGCCAACGCTATTATAGAGCAACTGCAGCTGAACCAGATCTGGTCTTCTGGATGCTTAACCAAGAGGGTCCAGACCCAAGTCCGAGCAATGAACGCCTAAACTAGAAATTGGTCCCAAGGCAAGCGGAAACTGTTAATTCTTTCGCATAATTTCGCGCCAGGCGGGCAGGCAAAGCAGGGTCTGATCACCAACCCCCACGCTTGCGGCGACGACGACGACTTGCGACCAGAAAAGCCCTCATAGAACTGAGCACACCGTTAGCTAGCGGCGAGATGCTAGATCGACCACGTACGTATGTGGGTGCGAAGCTTTATCGCATCCTTGCATCGAGGTGCATCAATACCTGAGCCGCTTTTTTGTTCGCCGTTCTGCTGGATTTTTCCTTTGATGCAAGCTTGACCCACAAGGCCATCAAGGTGTCGGCCGCCATCCCCTCGAGTCATCACACCATCATCCAAAACTCTTTAATTTTTTTTCCCCCTTTTGCTGCGGGGCTTGACCACACATGATTTTGCCATTATTGAGCACATCTGCTGTGATATCAAGCTGTAGCGGTCTGTAGCTCCACAGATCGCCGTGGTTAAATATCCCTTTTTTGTCGGGACTCGGCTCCGACGTTCTCCATCTGCGAGGAAATGTTTACGGAAGTCTTTTTTTCTGCCCGGTCAAAATAGATATCAGCCCTGCCGAGGCACACACGATCATTGCTGTTTTTGTCTTTCCGGCCTTAAAATGGATTCGTCCATCTGTCAACACGGCAGCGATCATGGCCGTGTTGAACCATTTGACACGGCCCACCTCGCACTTGACCCCCGCCGCTTGCCGGGTACCGATAGTAGGTCGACGAGGCCTTTGTCCACGTATTTTCGCCCAGCAAGGATCCGAAGGGGTTGCTTCATGATGAATACTGTATTGCCAGACCTAAACTGCGAAATGACTGCTCGGGCTTGCTCAGGTTTACGCTGGTGCCCAAGCTAAAGATGAGGGACTTGAGACGGCCCTCCCATAGCAAACCGACTTTGAAGTATTGATCCATACGCGCCTTGAGCACACCAGAAAACTCCTCTTCACGTTTGTTTGGAGGAGGCGGCTCGACCTCGTCTTCTTCGTCCAGTCTCCATTCCATCTTGGCCTGGAAACTCCTCTCTCTCTTTTTCTCAACTGGCCTCGTATCAACGGCTACGGTCAGAGTTTCTTCTTCTTCTTCTTGTTCCAAGCGTCGGTCAATCAGTCCGGCCATCCGACCCTTGCCCCAAAGCTCCATGCCAACAGTCCAGTCGCTCTCGTAGCTGTAGACGTTAAAGTCAAACCTAGTGGCTAGGGAGCAGCTCTGGCGGGCCATGACTGCAAAGCTGGAGCTGATGTTGCCCATCAACGGCGCAAGAGTAAATGTCGCCGTTAGAGGCGTGCCACTGTGTGCTGGTAGCGTTGCGAACCGGACACCGACGGATGCGCCGGCCGATTTGTTAAGCACACCGTAGTAGAGCTCTCCGCCTGCGCTGAAACGTCCGTATATGCGCTCACGTTCGTCGTAACCATTTGACCCGCTGTTGTCTTCGCTACCAACCGCCCTGGGCGATGATGGTGTAGGGATCGTGTCGCCGCCAAAATTATACAAACCCCTGAAGCCAAGAAGGCCTCCGTCTGTAGACAGCAGCCCCGCGACGCCATACCGCGGTTTCGTGTACTGCACACTTCCGAGTATGGTTCCGCCATTGGGTAAGTCGGCTTGGCTCACGCCCTTAACTTGGAATCTCAGATTAGGCGAGGCGCGCTTCACCACCTGCGCCTCCAGCATCGACTCTGGCAAGAACATGCGTCCAAACACGAGCCATGGCTGCTTTATGAATTCTTGAAAACGTTCCCCGGGAGTCGGTGCTGGAGCCGGTGGCGCCGCATCATGGCTGGGCTGGAACGGCGGCAGGTCCTGGACCTGTCTGTACGAACGCAGCAAGACCGGAAGCGGTATCGAGTCGGATCTCGATATGACATTTTTCAACGGCACTGAAGAGAACAGGTAGCAAATAGAGCCGTCGAACCGACCACCGGCGCCGAGATGATACGAAGTCGAAAAGTTGGGGGTCGCGAGTGATGAGAAGGAGAGTTTCAGGCCCGTGGGGAGTCGGAATTGCATAAGCTCTGCGGTCACAGACGCACACGAAAGGTCAGTCAGGTGTCGGCAGTGGTCAATGTGGGAGGGGGACACGCGCATTCGGGGGTCGTACGGTCAGCGGTCCGGTTGAGGCCCTCATAGCTGTTATCCTGGTACCAGCCAGTGGTGTGGTCAAAGGACTCGAGCACGTAGTCCTCGAACTGACGCATTGTCGGGCCAGCAACTACTCGAATGTCGATTGCCGAGGGTTATCTAGTCTAGCTATGAGGCAGCAATCGTGCGAGCAAGGTGCATCGTTGTAATGTAGCTGTGCTCGCAATGAAAGAGCTTGGATTTGATAGAGGCCGAGCTTGAATCAGTGTCAACAGCCGTGAGTTAGCTCGGATGGCGCAAAACGCGGTGCGGAGCTTATGTGGGGCGGGAACACTCAAAATTCAATTGACACGCGAGAAACTGAGATAGCTGACAACCAAAAAGTACAATAGACATTCTCGTAAACACTGATTATGCGAGCAGGATTTGTCCAGCAGAAGCAGGCTTTTGGCTCACGCCAGCCAATTGCTCGGGACAAATCCATGCGCTTAACTCCTATTTTTTTTTTTTCAAAATCCAAAATCCATCTGCCTATAGGGTCGAGTCAGGTGAGGTCTGTCCATTTACTGCTAGAGGCTCTCGTCCATAGCACGCAGACAGTCAAGCCAGGTCAGTTCTCAGCTGTGCCCTTGCTCAATTGCGGGCAATCTTTTGGCGTCGTATTCAAGGTACTCAGGGCAACGGCGATGCATCTTGAGCATGAACTGCATCCTTGCTCCCCGCGTCTCGCTAAGAAGTTTACATTCATTTAGTGCGGCGTGCTTCGCACGTGCTATGAGTTCGCGGCTTGGCAAGATATATTATCTCGTCTTGGTTCATCAGGGCGGCGTTCGAGCCCACGCCTTAGAGCTGGGTTCTTCTTCCCAGCGCTGATGGGAATGTTCTGCGATAAAACACGTCGTCTTGATGTGTATCCGTCAGTCTGTTACTATTCTAGAACTACTCCTAGACCTCGACTGGACTAGAATAACTCTCGGCATGGTATATCACCGGGTTGGGCCGGTTACCAAATTACCAAATGCTGGTTGGGAGTCACCATGAAAGGCAGTGCATAATAAATGCGGCATCTCTCGAACCAGCCCAGAAAAACAAAAAGCCTGATAACATGCACAATGCCAAGCTTCCATGGTCTTCCCAATCGACAGACGCGTTGGGCAATCAATTGATCACGAGGTAGTAAGCGCGCTGTTGGTATTCACCGTGGGGTCGTCTGTCAAGAGGAAGTGGTTCGACTAAGCGCCCAAATTGGATTGGCGCTGCCTTCCGATGGCCTCATATGATGTGACCCTGGCTGGAACAACACCCCACTACCAGGCCACCACCGGGAAAAACCTCCCAGGTCAGGCTTTGGGGGCCGGGGCGATTGGAGAAGTTCTTGATGTTGATGATGAACAGAAGCAGGCTACTAGAGAGATAAATAGAGCAATGTTGTTCCAGTTGAGGTTCTTTTCGTTCTGGTTTTCATATCCATCATCAAAATCAGAAGAACAATCAGATCTTTTCCTCTTTAAACCAATTGAAAACCAAGTAATTTCCTGATTAGGACGCACATACAAGACTTACACGAGCAACCAAATCCAAATATTTGGACAACCACCAACATCACCAGAGAAACAACAAACCATGATTCCAACAATGCCCACCCGTCGTCCGGCCGTTGCAGCTACCTCGCACATCAAACCCGCCATGCGTGTGCCCGTTGCCGCTAGGTATCTAGCAGCCTCTTTCCCGCTGTCAGCAATGACTCCCATTGAGTGCTAAACTCCATGGTTCCTAGCGCTCTGATCGTTCTTGAGCTAACATGGATATTCCCCAGGGTCGTCCCTCCACTCATCGTGGCTGGGTGTGGTATGTCCCCTGAAGCCTTTCTTTTTCAAAGTCTGCCAAAACAAGCAAAGAAAAAAAAAGGCGTTGTTTTACTTGGCATGGATTATGGTACCTGTACTAACCAACGGTTCTCCAACCCCCAAACAGTCGCCACAGTCGTCACCTACGTCTCTCGACAACTGAGCCAGGAGCGCGGTGCCATGGACAAGATCTTTGCGCAAAAAAACGATGAAAAATACGAGGCTGCTCGCTCAAAGGTCTTTACCGACTTTGAGCCAAGAAGGAGTCTTTACAACATCTTGGGATGGTAGAGGGAAACTCACCAGGGCTCCTTTGAGCCTCTTTTATTTCTTTGTCAAGCTCATTTTGTATATAATCCACCGGCTTGAACTTTATAGAGGGGCGCAAGATGGCAGCATGGGATGGCCGGTTATTATTCATTGGCTTATTGAACAGAACAGTTCGTACTTGTTTTTTTTATTTGTTTATTTATTTCTTGGCAGCCTAGATTATCAATTTTTCAGCTCTGCAGGGACTCCAGTGCATGGGGATATGCATCCCTTCATTTTCAGCTCTCAACAGCCAGTGTTCGTCTGATGCTCGGCTGGCCAGTTACGACCAAGACAAGACCAAGCAGTCCGAGTGTGTTGCACCAATCATCCGAACCTAAAAAGTAGTTAAAAATCAATCAACACTTTCCAAAAGATACCAAAGACACCCCAGACACCAAAGGGGTTACGATCTCTTTCGGAGCTAGATACTAACATGCGTGCAGATCAGGTCAAAGAATTTTCGCTCTTGCATGGATTTAGCTCTGTGTCTTACAGGGCAGTGCGCACCGTTTGAAGAAGAATTCGTCGAAAAGAAAAGAAAAGAAAAACAAAGATCAAGGCGCCCAGCGCCTTTGTCAGATTTTCTTCAACGGTTTTTGCTTTCCCTCTCCGCATATCCCCACAAAACGGTCCGGGAGTCCGTTGTGGTTCGGCCGTCCGAGCTAACAATATTGCTTTCTCGGGACAGTTCAAAAAGCAATTTCCGGATTGTTGAGAATAGGGACCTGAAGAAAAATGATTTTAAGGGTCCTACTTCCCACGTCCCGTTCCTGCATTTGTTCCGGTCTCTCCATCAAGATACGACATCGTCTATCAACCGCAGTGCTGTGATACCCCATACCCAAGAGCTTACGTCAGTCACTATAGTAGTCGATTCACTCCAGATTATAGCCACCAACATGGGTTCACAAATTCAGAAAAGCGATGAGATCACCTTCTCAGGTGAGAAAAATTCATTCCACCCAAGACGAGACAAATAGCGGTGAAGATGCCAATGACAGTATCACTGACATTACCCCCTCCTCAGACTACCTGGGCCTCATGACTGCCGTGTACGAGTGGGCAGACAGCTACGACTCCAAGGACTGGAACAGGCTGCGGAAGGTCATCGCACCGACTCTGCGGGTATGTAATACTTCCCTGCTTTCCAACAACACACGCAACAGACTGCTAAAAACACACACATACACCACAGATCGACTACCGCTCCTTCCTCGACAAGCTGTGGGAGGCGATGCCGGCCGAGGAGTTCGTCGCCATGGTCTCGTCCGAGGCGGTGCTGGGCAACCCTCTGCTGCGCACGCAGCACTTCATCGGCGGCACCCGCTGGGAGAAGGTCTCGGACGACGAGGTCATCGGCTACCACCAGCTGCGCGTCCCCCACCAAAAGTACAAGGATGCCAGCCTCAAGGAGGTCACCATGAAGGGCCACGCCCACTCGGCAAACACCCACTGGTACAAGAAGATCGACGGCGTCTGGAAGTTTGCCGGCCTCAGGCCCGATATCCGCTGGGGCGAGTACGACTTTGACAGGATCTTTGAGGACGGAAGGGATGTCTTTGGCGAGAACTAAACCAAACCGTGTTTGTATTTGCGTGTGTGTATGTGTGTGTGCTGGCAGGGCCGTCCTCGGGGGGGATGAATGTGCACAACAGAAGGGGTTCAAGATGATCCATGGGGCCGGGGGGCAGTCGAAGCATGCATGTGAATTTCCGTATTCTTCTAGATGCATCCGCTTTTTGGACCATTTTAACATCCTCTTCACCATGTCCATTGCCTCTCTCCATCTGATTTGTAAACGTGAAAAAAAAAAAAAAAAAAAAAAAAAATGCATGGCTCCTGATCAAGCCACCAAGCCCAGTAGAACTAGTAGAACAAGCCAAGAAGCCCACAGGACAGGCTCTAGAAGCAAGTGGTTGATGTCTCGGGCCACCCCCGCAGAATCCCCCTAAGATGGCTTGCAGTGGTCGATCACTCTCGGGCGCTTAAACTAGTGACCAGCTGGCCAGGGGCCGGGGCGTACCTACAAACAACCCATCTAGAATTTTCAAGGAGCAATTTCTCCGCAAAAAGAACGACAAGGAACGCACGGTGAACAAGTACCAAGTCAAAGCCTTCCAAGATATTGATCCGGAATTGACGTAGCAAACCCAACAAAACAACGCAAAAGTGTGCCGTGGTCCCGCAATATCCGAATTAGTAGGAGAGTTATTAGCAAGTATAAACAAAGAACTAGTTCTAGACCAACAAAACCACCGCAACGAGCAAGGGGTATCCGCCATCACTATAGAACATGGGTCATTAATCGATCAAAACAACACCGCATTAGCCGTTCGGATAACGCAGTCCCGGATAGAGGCTGCGAGGAGAAGTCAAACTCCAGAGGTCAGAAACCATCGTCGTTGGCTGCAGATAAATCCCACCGTTTGGCCACCAGCTTGCGCACTTTCCTGGGACTTCCACCAGCAGTGCTTTGGACGGTCGCTCGACTCGAGTTGGAAGCTGAGCTTGCACGGCCGCTCTCGCTGACTCTCAGCTGTTCCATCTTGCTGTGCAGACTCTCCCCCGTTTGGTGCGGCGCTGCCATATCCTCGGTGGCCAGATCATCCCTCTCGGCCAGTGGCTTGCGTTTGGTCGGACTCCGACCTAGAAGCTCACGCTTGAGCACTTGAACCTCACGGCGCAGACGGGCGTTCTCTTCCTCAAGGTTCTCGATGAGGACGTTTTCCTTGTTGTCGCCATCGTTCTCGTCGCCATCAGTTGCGAGCACCTGCACGTTCGCAGCACGCTCATAGACCTCAATTTTGCGGTCCCAGTGCTCCTCGCCTCGTTCCTTCTCTAGTTCCATCGAGGCTTTCCACCTTGCGAGTTCCACGGCAAGACGCTGCTCAAATTCGGCCGCGCAGTCTTCGCGAATCTCCTGCTCAAGGTCTAGTAAGCGGTCTTCCACTGACAACAGCTGATCCTCTGCCTCAACACGTCTTGCCCGTTCTGTCTCGTATGACGATCGCATATACTCGAGCTCCTCCGATAGCCTCGCGATTTCCAGAGCTGCTGCCTCCATAGTAGCCCGCTCGTCCGAGGAGGAGTTGCTGACTGGTGAAAACGTTCTTTGCACATTGGGGCTGTTGTCGCTGTACTGAGGTACTGAGTTTGACGAGCCAGCCACACTACCTGGGGGGAAGAACGGCCTGTGATGCAAAGCAGGAGACGACAAAATGGGCGAGGATGAAAGAAACATCGAGTTATTAGCTTCCCTCTGGCTGTTAGGGTGAATCGTTTTTGCGGCGGCTGCTAGGATCGTCTGGGTGATGGATGGTATCCGTGGTGCCATGACCTCACAAGCCAGAGCGCTGTACCGGAGAATCTGTGAGGTGGAGCTAAATTCGCCATGAGGGTCGGCGTTGACAATCAGAACGCCCTTCTGGGGAGCGCGTCGTGCTGAATACGACTTGTTGAACCCGTTCGAAGCAAAATTGTTGGAGAATAGAATCTCTGTCAATTTGCAGTGGCGGAATGAGAGATTTGTCGGCTATCGGGTCAAGTATGGTTAGCATATTGCTTTCTACGCCGGAGTGCAAGAAAGGGATAAAAGAAAAGAATAAAAGAAAAGTATACCTTTGCCGAGTTACCAGCAGTCGCCTGGAGCTGCAAGCATTGTCCGAAATACATCAAGCTCTCATTAATCTTGCCCGCCTCTGCCAAGGTCACTCCCGTGGTCTTGGCCTCGCGAGCACGTTCACTTCCTGCCAGGTCGACAATGGTAAATGTGCTGCCGGCCCAAGGAGCCTCGGTACCATGACCCTGTCGCCTGCTCTTTCTGCGCTTTTTAACTTCGACACAGAAAAAGCCGTGGCTTCGGGAAGAGGTACGGTTACTGTTTGTTCCTGCAACACTTCTCTCTTGAAGTCCAGCTTCCAAGACCATAAGAGCCTGTTGCAGACTAGTGCAAAGAACCTTCTTCAATCCGGCAACAACTTTGCGGTCAGGTGAAAGTTCGGTCGCCTTGAAAAGCAGAGCCCGTCGGCGGTACTCTTTTGTGGCAGCGGACCGGATGGGAGGCGTAAGCAAGTCGTGAATCGCATTGTTGTAAACTTCGTACATCGACACGAGAACGACGTATTCGGCAGAAGGATCGCAAGAGACGCTGATGGCACCGACATCAGGAACCGTCGGATATGAGGACGGCCGGTTTAGGAGTCGGCGGGGCGTCGCGGGCGGAGCTGTAGATTCACCCTTTGAAGGCGAGAGGCTAGACTTAGTAACAATGTTTCTCTTAATAGTGGACATGGTGGCCGACATGAAATGTTGGCTTGGGGGTTTCTCCCTTCTGATCGTGGCCGCTGGACCACAGAACCCTCCAGGCTTCTTGGTAGGGGTGGAAGGTGCCGGGGAAGACATAGTCATGTAGTCTCCTCGCCGAAGAATCCGAGAACTTTTCGGGCTTTCGGGGAAGGCTCCTGGGAGAGCCCCTCCATAAAGGGACTCAGCATTGCTTTGTGTTTGGTGATCATTTACACTGGTAGTTGCCAGTATTTGGGAAGCCAAAACTGGTCGGGGTGGTATGTTAGGGTCGCCTACAATCATGGGAGTTGGCGCTCTTGAGTTCGAGCGCGATGGACCGTGTGGATCGGCAAAGACAGACTCGAGGAATGCAGAGGCTGAGAGAATGGTTGCTTCTGACGCATCGTAAGCTGCCACTGAGGTCTCGAGTGGTGGATAAGCGCCAGGGGTAGCGATGTTCTGGCCGATAGAGCGGAAGAGCACTTCAAGAGACAGCTGCGTCATGCCTCGCTGCGTCTTGGAGCCTAGAAGCGTATGTGTCTGACCCAGGAGAACGTTAGCCGGTAGTCAGGACACCCGAGCAGCAATTTCCCAAATATGGTTATCGCCAGTAGATGTGCAAGTTGACCGTACCTTGCCGGCACCGGTGACACCCAACGTCGCCAAAAGTGCATCTGTACCATCCCCTCCATTGGGTCCCAGCACCCCTTCGATGAGTGGAATCACTCCAGTACCCTGAAAAACGTCGAGTTGGGATGCATCCTCCTCCAGCACCTGGGTGAAACAATACTTTTCCGTTGCATGCTTTCTCGCGTTACTTGGCGGCGTCAACGTGACGTGAGTGGGCGTAGATGATGTCGAATCCGAACTCTGCGGTTCAACTGTCAGGAAGCGCTCACTAGGCGCGACCCCGACAGGAGGCGGTCGGAGTCGCAGGAAAACCTTGAAGAGGTTGTCCTTTGTAGCGGACGGAGCTTCCATCACGACGTGGAGGAATCGTTATAATTTGTTGATGGAGCGCGACGTGAGAATCGTTGTACACCGACAAGTTTGAAGCAGTAATGTCAGTCAGTTGCGTCGATAGTCTCGGCGTGACCAAATTGATTGTGGATTTGTAGCCACCAGGTTCTGATGCGTCCCCATCGATGACATGCAGGTAACCGCCCGTCTCTTTGTGGCCGCTCAAGATTGTATTTACTGTAATTAATTGTTTGGCAGAATGCCCAAGCGATGGTCGCCCAGCAACCATTCTCGACTTGCGACCAAGTACAGGACAAGGCAACCAGGTGGGCCAATTTTGTGTTGGTGGGGCAGATCGAGAAAGTGGATCAACAAGCGCTAGGTACGTGTACTATCTTGGCTAGACCCTTGAAGAAACAAAATTCAGATGACGTGCCGACGCCAATGGCCTTTCAATGCGAGTACGGAGTCAAGGGAGTATAGTATAACACACTGTAGTTATCGACGTACCTGACAGGTAAAACATTCTTAGCGCCCACAATCTCAGGCGACTGTGACACTTGTGCTTTCATTAAATCACAGAACTTGTGCTTGTGATAAGGCAAGCTTGAGCTTGTGTCTGTGAGACGAGTTTATAGTAGTAATCTTCTAGAACCTGATCAGACCCATTGCTGCACTTGCTGACACCTCAACCAAAAGCCCCAGCAATCATGTTCGTCGTTGTACTTTGAGCCAAATTTTGCGTCCTGAAAGTTAAAAGTTGAGGAAATTAATTCGTAGTGAACGGACAGAGAAAATCTGCAGCTTGCTCATACGTCTCTGAGTCATTCAGCCATCATTAGCGATGGCGACTGCGGTGGCAAGGACAGAGTCAAGAATAAGAATTATGACAACGGAAGGAGCTCGTTGAGCATCCACCTCTCGGGTTGAATCTTTGGGTCCCGTTGTGTAGCTGAAGCTATGGAAACGAATTACAAGAGTTTCATAGCAGCTGCTCCCAGTACTATGAAAAAAAAGTCCTTATTCATTCTCATAGAGCATATTCCTAGGTTGATGGTTGCAAGAGGCGTAGGTAAATTACTTATGCATGAAGGCGACAGCCCAGCTGCGGCAGGCTCCGAGTGGCAGAGGTGGTGCTCAAGCTGCTATTGTGGGGCCATCACAAGGGTAAACGAGGGAATGCTTGGAAAACCAAACCCGCATTTAGAATGGGGCTAAGACAGAAAAAAAAAAAGCACTACTTTTGGCCGACGGATGATTCAGGCCCAAGCCCCTTGAATCTTGCAGCATCAATGAGCAACAATGCTTCATAGAGTGCGTCAAGGGTCTGCAGCCGAGACGGAAAACTGGCTAAAAGAAGAGAAGTGTGTCCGCTGTGTACTTGGTTTACTTGATTCTAGACTAGACGATCTTCGTCTCGGCTTTGTGTTATCGAACAAGCCAGGGAGAACTCTGTCCGACTGATGAGTACCTAAGAAGGTGTGAATGGCTTATACCGTACCCCATTTCGGAAGTATGCAGGTGAATCATAGTGACTTGCTCGGACAATTACCGCACATAGATAGTTCACCCTTCTTTTCAAAGGAGTTTCCAGCTAGGCTCCTAGTAAACTACTGCTGACAGTAGTAAAGTAAGTAGTACGTGGTAGTAGGGCCTTAGCTAGAGTAACAAGGTACTTAACCAAGTCGACACAATACTCAGCCATCCTGGCGGGGCTGGTAAACTGGAAACGACATGGACATGAAGGGATCTCCATAGCATCTTGGTCATCTTGGACAAAAAAGCGGTCAGACAGTCGCTTGCTGGCATAGTGAAGAAACGTGACGATACGACCCCGAAAAAAGTAAGGTATCCACAGAATTCAGGCCAATGGCGAAGGATTTTGATGCGCGCATCATCCCGCTCATATGGCTTATTGGGAGCCCACTGTGGGGAGGCTCGCCCGCAAAAGGTGATGCATGTCCAAAGTATTTTTCGCTCAGCTAAAACTGGAGTTCGGCGACGCCAATGGAGGCATTGGCAACTCCTCCGAGGTGGGTCCCGCCGCATGCAAGCCGGGGCCTACCCCACCGTGGCCCGGGTCTCGCTCGAGCAGAAAAAAAAGTTCGACCCCCTCCTCCCGTTCGTTGTTCTTGAGTTTCTTCTTCCGTTCCAAACCAAACCCCCTCAAACCCAAAGACAACGAAGTCGCAATCATACACCAGAGAACCCGTAACATCTACAGAAACATTGTCGAGAATTCAAGATGCCTTCGGCCGTCGCTGAGCTGTGAACCCCCACTGCGGGACGTGCCCGATTTCTCCAGGCATGTTCCGCAGTCCAGCAGCCTCAACGAGTAGTTCAACTCTGCCAATTCCTCTCGACAACGTTACCCACGGCTTTCGTGTCCTTGGGCCCTCGACTTCCACTTGAAAACAGGGGAACAGTCGAGACAAGCCAGCAACAAGATTTCCCGCGCGTGGAAGCCTCTGCTGTGAAAAGCAAATCTAGAAGACCTGACTTGAAATCCGTGAGATTGAATCACTCGCGCTCAACGACTTTGTATGAAATTACCATCACGACAAGGTTCATTCCAACCGAGACCCTCATACTCGGCAAGGGTTGACCAGATTTGGTACTCTGCATTGCTAGCAGAGACCTAAACCCAAACATCGCCTGGATTCTGCAGCCTGTGGTCCCTGATCCCAGAAGCCTGTAGCTTCAGCCCTTCACCGCCCTTTGTGGCTTGACGAGAAACCATCCCGATATTTACTCTTACATATCGACCCCTGCACATACCCCATCATGGCGAGCAGGACCATAATACGGCTCAAGCTTCCCCAGAAGAAGGCTCCGGTCAAACCACCGGTCAAGCGACGCCGGTGCTCAGACACCTCATCAAGTTCGCTTGATCTATCCGACGATGGAGGCTACTCCGCCGTTGAGGATGTCAGTGATGATGAGGATGACGACGAGGAGGATGTCTACGCGGCCGAGGCAGAGCATATAATCAACCGTGTGACGCAACCAAAGCACACAGCTAGCTCTTCTCGGCCACAACTTGAAGACAGCGACGACGAGGATGAGGATGAAGAAGATGAGGCCGACGACGAAAACGAGGAAGAAGAAGAGGAGGAAGACGACGACCAGGAAGACGACCTCCCAGAGTGGAATGGCATAGTATCAGACCCTGAAGATCAACCTCTCGTCGAGCAACAGCCCGTGGAGCGGCATGTCCGTTTCACAGGCGTTCCCGACTCTGATTCGGATGACACGTTGTCAGATGTCTCCGACTATAACCAAGAGTTCTTCCCCGACATTTTTGTTGAGCAGGCGTCGCTCGATCCTGCTTTTCGCCGTCAAGTTGAGCAGGATCCCGACGATACGTCTAGTGTCGGCTCTTTCTGGGATTTTGAAGATGCGCATGATCAAATGTTCGCCCCCCAAGGCTCTCTGGTTACAGAAGATGCCACTGGAAGTCAGCTTGCAAGTGCGGCCTCCACGCCCGCCCGGAATATTGAGGAGCTTGATGATAGCTCGGAGTCTCTGGACGGTTATGAGAGTGAGTTTGTATGAAGACTGGCTAGACGGTGTCGACCATTGCTAATAGAATACCCCAACTTTCAGCGGATGGCGAAACCACGGAAGAGGACATACCTACAGAGCCACTCATCCGCAAGAAACAAATCCGTCGCATCGAGACCGCTGATGGCTCGTCAGATTCAGACACTGCAAGTCCGGCCAAGTCAGCAAAGGCCGCCAAAACTTCTATCCAGCGATTTCGCAGCAAAGCTGGCAAGCCCCGCGTCGGGCATTTCGATTTGGACAACAATGATAGCAAGCCCGTGGGCGTTATGGATCCTGTTACTCGCAAGATGATCATCTTCACCCCGTCCAAGACACGGCGCTTGGAGTTGTCTCAAGAGTCTCTCAACTGGCAAGATTCTGAGATTACCAACATGATTGGCATGCAGCAGTCCCCAATTCTCAGCAACTCGGGGAGCATGATGTTTGGCGCCATGTTCTCCAACAATGCCATGGGAGACTTTATGAACAATTTGCCCGTTGGGCCGGAGGAGGCATTCTATCCTCTCAACTCGGATGCCATGTCCTACTCGGATGACTCCACTGGATCCGAGAACATGGATTTTGTTGGCGACGAAGGCGAGAAGGACCTGAAGCTGGATGATTTCCTCATCTTTGATTCTAATGACACCGGGGATGAGGCGGAGACGGCCAATCCTTCGGAAGATGAGAATGATGGCGGCGCAACGCCTACTCCAGGGCGCCGTCATTCTGTCGCCGCTAGCTCAGTCAGCGATGCCACAGTCAACGGCAATGGCGACATCCACCCGCTGCTGGCCCACTTCGATCGTAATTCCGAAAAGGTCGGGGCTTTCCGTCGCGATCAGGTCAATAAGCAACTCATCCTGAGCGACATGGCAACTGAAGAGTCGTTGCTCTTCTCTAATGGGTACTCGAACCCAATCAGGGGCGTCAGAAGTGACAGTCTGAATAACATCACAGCCCCCTTGACACCTGTGCGACGGCGCAAGTCATCAGTCAGTGCATACCAGCACATGATAAGCAGTCCTCTGGACAGCGTTGCCCAGAAACGTAAAGCGTCCTCCAACCTCAACGAGGCGCACAAGAGGCAACGGAGCATCTCAGACGTCCGGTCACTGCAGATATGATCGCATTTGACATGGGACCGGCAGAGTATGCCAACTTAACAGACGTACAAGGACGGCATGATTGGCCGACCTTGAAACAAAGGTCGGAGCGGTCATCCCTGGCCTTGGCCTAATTTTCTCAATTTGTCCTTTTTTTTCCCAAAAGATTATCCTTGATATATCTTTCCTTTTGTTTGAAACAAAAATCATATTTGAGTACTTCGATGCTGGTCCGATTCGTCTGCATGTGTTTTCCTTGTACTTGCTTTTTTATCGTCAAGTTTGACCACAACGGTTGGCAGGCGTTCCTCGCTAGAGAAAAGTCACCATTTAATGGGTTGGGATACAACGCTTTTTCTGGAGTGCAAAAAGGATACCCCATGGCTATGCATAGAAGGCGAAAGATCTTGAGCTCGGCGCATGCTCTGCCACAATATCTTGTGTGCAAAGGTGGTTTTGGTGCAACTAGACGTCATAATGAGAAAAGTCATCAGTATGTTTTGAAATTTCCTTCTAAAGTGTTTATTTTTGTGAATATGATTCGAATGTTTTGTAGATCAGTCTCGTTACGTTTCTTATGCCATCGCAGACTTGGAAGATCAAGATCCATCTGGATCCAACCGGATGATCTCGCGTCATTACATCTGTGGCGCAACTGTAGTAGTTAATAAGACAAATTTCTTCTACTTCCGCTGGCTGCCTGCCGGCCTCAAATCCTGTGTTCGGACTCGGAAGAAGCCGTGTTGTGTTTGATACATCAGCAGTACGACTAAATCAGCACATCTGATAATGACACGCATACAAGCGCCTCGAGTGGTATTGATAATGTGTACTGCCTGCACCTTTTGGGCCCTGCCAGGGCCGGCTAAAAATAAGCATTTACAACTTGTGGATCGGACGGATCAATAGCTGAGGCGGTGCAAAGGCGTGAATACCGTTCGCTACAGTAGAATTGAGGGGGATTTTAAACTGTGCTGTGCGTGGCATTTCCACAAAAACTTGCGCTGCGGACGTTTCGGTAACTTTGAAAAGATTTTCTGTCTTTCTCCTTGCCATCAACACATCAAAACATCACGCGAGCACCCGATACAACTTGTAATATCAACGAACAGTGCAGCGCGTCGGGCTTCTTAGGGGACGTCACTTTTTGTCTGCGACGTTGGTTCACCATCCCCGATTAGGGAACACACAGGGCCCGCTTGTACTCCTCGCACCCACACCGGACCAGCTGCGTGTCGTCATCGATCATTTCAAGCGTTGGGCGGTTCACTAAGCGGCGCGCCCTGCAAGGGTCCATTTCGGACACTTTCGTCGATTTTCTGTTATCGCATTGGCAAACAGCCAACAAGCGGCACCGTAGAATACATCATCACCCCCAGACCAGACCAGCTGGGTCTACTTTTCTCTGAAACCGAACCGCTTTTATTTCTTTCTTTTGTTGTTGTATAACTCAAAATGACTTGGGAATTAAACCGCCGACGAATTATTCGTACGGTCAACTCTAAATACATTTTCGACAGGGTGGTAAGTAACAGAAACATGCTTCGTCTAACGTGCTCATATCCATACGCCGGCACAAAAGTTGATATCAGCTTCCCCCTTGCATACACACTCCTATGTTAAAGGGGTGTTTGATGCTGATGTCACTTACCAACCTGCTTCCCGCCCACGACTTCTTCTGTTCCTGGACTTTCGCAACACGCATTCAAAGCTAACCATTGCGATCACGACTCGCAGCCCCTCCTCCACTTCCTCATATTCCTCGTCGAGATGGCTTTCGTTGCTAGGCTTACTTCGCGCTACAATGCGTACTACGAGGAGCGTCCTAGTATGTCACACATTCTACTCCAGTTCCCCGTGTCTACAAACCTTCGAATTTACTGACTAGAGCACCACTGTCAAAAGTTCTCACGATGATGGTCACCAACGCGGTCCTGGGAGGCATAGCAGATACCGTCGCACAAACTATAACCGCTGTTAAGCAGCGAGCCGCACGAAAGGGTCCGTTTCATCCGAACCCCAAAGACGACCCTATCGCCATCGAGATCCAGGAACTCGACCGCAAGAACCCCCTCAGCGATCGCGACCTTATCCCGGACTCACGTATTCTCCCGCCCCCGTTTGACTTTGAGCGCTTGACACGCTTCATGGCTTACGGCTTCTGCATGGCCCCGGTCCAGTTCAAGTGGTTCAAGTTCTTGGAGAAGACCTTCCCGATCACAAAGACGGCTGCTTTTGGCCCGGCGATGAAGAGAGTGGCGTTCGACCAGCTGGTGTTTGCGCCGTTTGGCATCGCCGCCTTCTTCACTGCTATGACGATCGCCGAGGGTGGCGGTAGGAGAGCTGTGCAGAACAAGCTGAGGGACATGTATGTGCCGACGCTCAAGGCCAACTTTGCGATTTGGCCTGCGGTTCAGGTCATCAACTTCCGCTTAATGCCTGTTCAGTTCCAGCTGGTGAGTCAAGAATTTTTCCTCGCAGCTATTTGCAGATGACAGTCCTGCTAACTTTGTATGTGTTCTCTAGCCGTTTGTGTCAACCGTCGGTATTGCCTGGACAGCCTACTTGTCCCTTAGTAACGCTGCCGAGGACGCCCAGCCCGCACCGCATGCCTACCCCGACTCGCCCAACCTACGCCTCTCCTAATGCACCGCAGGCACGACTATTCTTCTGTCTTGGGTGCTGCAGTCTCGGAATGACAAGCGCTACTGCTTGGATGCGCTGAGGCTGCAACTCTTGTTATACTATTATACACATCCAATAACGTGCCAGTAAATTGTTTGGCAGCCTTTTTGCGACACCTTTTTGGTACTTTGCGATCATATCAAGCATTGCACGGTACATGCAAGCATATTCGGATTTTCTTACGGCGTTCTTGGCTTGATAACCGGAGGATGCGGTGCATCTTCCTCGCTGGTTAGTGGACTTGCGCTCTCTTTTTTTTTTCTTTGAGCGCAAACGAGACCAATGGCAATGATTGCTTTACATTAGAAAATTTCTTTCGTTTTTTTTTTCTTTCTTCTTGTCTTTCCCTTTTCTTCAATCCACTGTACAAAGCCCATGTCACTTGTCGTTGTATGTAGTTTTTGAGTCATTCGCTAAAATCCAATTCGACTGCGTGCATTGTTGAGCTTGGAGATAGCTTTTACTTAGACTAGACCCATGCTTTGTACAGAATGTACCCCTGAGCTGGCCTTGCCGGCCCAGACGAGACCTGTGTTAGTGTCAAAAGGTGCAGATATTTTGCCTGCGATCAAGCACAAAATATTGTAGCCAATGTAGATCCGAATGCAGGGCACGTCTCAGTGGCACTGCCACTTCTGTTGCAAATAAAATCAAACCCGCCAGTAAGAACGGCAGTTCATTTTACGTCATAATCACTTCGACAACGTTGAGCCCCACTACGATCAAACCCCTCCCCAACGGCAGGTGCGCCAATTTGGAGCTCCAGAAGAAAGCAAGAGCTGTCGATGGCGGGGCTATGCATAGATATTCGACGCGTTTACTGGAACTCCCGATAACTTTTGTCACCTCACTCACATCCATTCCCAACATACACCGCAGAACCTGTTCAAGTCCTAGAATCCATCTCATTTCAATTTCTGATTTTCAGGTTTCACAAAACAAAAGTAGCTATCGACAATCCGCCATGTCTCTTGCTAACAAGCTCTCGATCACGGACGTTGATGTCAAGGGGAAGCGGGTGCTCATCCGTGTAAGTTTGGACAGTGCCGTGACATGCAAAACCAAGACAGCTTACAAGCTTTATCTGAGCTTCTACTCGTCCTTCAATGCTCAGACGCAACGAAACTGACAGCACGACTTACCTCGCTGAAAAGGTCGACTTCAACGTTCCCCTTGACGAGAACAAGAACATCACCAACAACCAGCGTATTGCCGGCGCCGTGCCAACGATCAAGCATGCTCTCGACCATGGCGCCAAGACAGTAATCCTGATGTCGCATCTCGGTCGGCCAAATGGATCGCCCAACCCCAAGTACTCGCTCAAGCCCGTCGTCCCCGAGCTTGAGAAGCTTTTGGGCGGCAAGAAGGTTACTTTCGCTCCTGACTGTGTTGGCCCTGAGGTCGAGGAAATCGTCAACAAGGCTGGCGAGGGTGACGTCGTTCTATTGGAGAACCTGCGCTTCCACATCGAGGAGGAGGGCAGCGCCAAGGACAAGGATGGCAACAAGACCAAGGCTGACAAGGCCAAGGTCGACGAGTTCCGCAAGGGCCTCACCAAGTTGGGAGACATCTACATCAGTAAGCCGTGGAATTGACATCCCGCATACAGTATAATTGGCCAGCAGTGCTAACCATTTCTCCGCAGACGATGCCTTCGGCACTGCCCACCGTGCTCACTCTTCCATGGTTGGCGTCGACCTTCCACAGAAGGCTGCTGGCTTCCTGATGAAGAAGGAGCTCGACTACTTTGCACAGGCCCTCGAGTCACCCAAGCGCCCCTTCCTGGCCATCCTCGGTGGTGCCAAGGTTTCGGACAAGATCCAGTTGATCGACAACCTGCTTGACAAGGTCAACACGCTCATCGTTTGCGGTGGCATGGCCTTTACCTTCAAGAAGGTGCTCGACGACATGGCCATTGGAAACTCGCTCTTCGATGAGGCAGGATCCAAGACCGTACCTAAGCTCATGAAGAAGGCGCAAGAGAAGGGCGTCAAGGTCGTTCTCCCGGTCGACTTCATTACTGCTGACAAGTTTGCTGCTGACGCCAAGACCGGGTCTGCTACGGATAAAGATGGCATTCCTGAGGGCTGGATGGGTTTGGACTGCGGCGACAAGAGTGTTGAGCTGTTCAAGGGCGCCATTGACGAGGCGCAGACCGTTCTGTGGAACGGCCCCGCTGGCGTCTTTGAGTTTGACGCTTTCGCCAAGGGTACCAAAGCCACTCTTGACGCTGTCGTTAGTGGCTGCGGCAAGGGCAAGATTGTAATTATCGGAGGTGGTGACACCGCCACCGTTGCGGCCAAGTACAAGGTTGAGGACAAGCTCAGCCACGTCTCGACTGGTGGTGGTGCCAGCTTGGAGCTCCTTGAGGGGAAGGAACTGCCTGGTGTCACCGCGCTCAGCAGCAAGTAAGTGGCCAATGAGGAATTTTGGACTTGAAGAATAAAAAGGTGGTGGCCTGTGAGTGGCCTGTAATTACTGCAAGTACAAGGATTCCCTGACAATTTGATGAACAAAGAACAATGTCCAGTAGAACCTCCTATCTATGAGCAGCAATACCATCGTTTTGAAGTAAATAGTACATACCAGTGAAAAGTGGCTGTCAAAGCGCCATGGGGTGTATCCGAGGCGCCCACGACATATGCACTCAGGTCACTCCGGTTTGATATATGGTCATATGCGATGGGATTCTGACGGCGTCTATTACGATGTTATTTGGGTGGCGGTTTAATCCCGCTCGACATCTGTCTCTATCCTTTTTTTTCTCGTAGCCATGATGTTTTGTAGCTGCGCCCCGTGCGATGCCGTGTGCCCAGGGAAACGCCTTTAATACTCGTCAACCCGTTACTCATCTCCTCTTTGAAGCCTCGACTTTCTTCAGCTCTTCTCTGTGATGGTGAAGAATTGTTAGTAGTTGAACATGCAACGATCGACCAAAATTTATAGCAGAGATTTAGTGCAAGCGCCATGTGCACGCCTTGGTTTTGGAACGACGTACTTGAGCTGCTGAGAGAAGTCATCGCTTGTGTCGTCGTCATCCCATGACTCCTCCCACAGGTGCTTCTGGGCGGCGTCGTTGCTCGCGCCGGCCTCGGTCTCTTCCATCGTCCAGTCTGTCGTTTGTTTTCGTAAGAAAGCGTCAGCGTCTGCGCGGTCACATGTACGAAAGTGGATGATCGCCTTGATTTGCGGCGGGATAGGCAAGGCGTAGAAACAACATCGTTTTCCGTTCGCCGTCCGACCAGTCGTTCATAACGTACCGTCGACCGGAAAGTCCTCAAACTCGTCGTCCTCCTCGAGCGCGGCTGATTTTTGTTGGGTCTCGAGCTTGGATGTCTGGTCGGCGGGCTTATCCTCCTTCTTCTGAGGGGCAGTTTGTGTTGACGACGCCATGGTGGCCTGTGGGTTTCTTGTGCTGTTTTATCGACTTTTGACAAATGACGCGTAGGCTCTCCGGTATCACCGTCGTCCTCAAGAGTCGTTGCAGCGCGATGTGGTGGTGGGGTGGTTTGATGGATGGCGGAGTGAAGCTTGGGTCGCGGTTGGGGGAACGTCTACGTCGTCGGACACTGCCTAGTGGTCCAGCTCCCTGCCGCCTTGTCTGATGCTAATCCAGGCTAGCTTCGGTACGTTGTTGGTAGCGGGCGGCCAGGGTTAGGGGACCAGGTAAATGCCCATTCGAGCACGCACAGTGTTAGTGTCAAGGCGAGGGAGAGTATTGTTACTTTTTTGGGGGGGCGACTTTTGCTGGCGCTTCACGCGCTTCATAGTCCTTGGTTCCGTTGAACTCAATTCAAACATATTCGATGAACACACTGAAGCAAGGACAACCGAGACAAGACATCATTCCACCAGCAGCCAGTATCTCTCTCCTACTGGTCTTGAGCTGCTCTCGTGTCTTTTTTTTTTCCCAAGCCCACTTAGATCTGATGCGGATTCGCTAATGACACATTCGCGCCGTGCTAATCTCACTGGTGCCCACCGTTTTGTTCCCTTTGGGCGCCTTCGCGTGTTGGTTAGTTAGCGACCCCCCGGAATAACAAAGTGAAAGCACTTGAGGTCAAAAGTCTGTCCGGTATTGGACCCCGCGGGAATGATGGCAACCAAAGACGGTCGAAAGGTCGAATTAGCTTACTTTCAAGTTAGCTTCCGTCCCACATTCTTACACCTGAAGTGAATTGCTAGCAATGGCTGGCGCGTGGGTGGCTTGGTGTTGGAGCGATAAAGGCCTCATTTATTTCATGATCATTTCCCCCCCTTAAACTGAACCCCCTCATCTTTTTTGTTGATTTCTCTTTCTCTTATCTTTTGCCTCGATTTGAGAAATTTTACCGACACTCTTTAGAGCAAAAATCTGATCTGCAACGCTGCCGGCGGGGTTACGTTCCCCAGGACACAATCTCGACGTCACCATCAATCTGCCCCAAATGCAGACTTGTCTCGACCAGGTCAAGTTCGTCCGTCAAAAGTCGTAATTGCAGGCCTCTTTCTGGCTGACTAACAGGCGAATCCTTGCACATCGTATCCGTCATCGTCAACAGCAGGGTCTCTCTGGTGTCTCTCCAGGACCCTGAAACACATCCGTGGAAACTGGTCACTTTCGCAAACATACTTGCACCATAACAAGATTATAGCATTCATTCTTGTCAAACTCGCAGATAAGGAATTTCGTTCATCTTTTTTTGGACACGTTTTTCTGTATGAACAAGTACCAGAATTCTTTATTTACATTTTCCACTTTTGTCTCTTTCTCTCTTTCAACCTCAAACCAGTCAGCTCTGCCATCACTTGTCCCTCTTTAATAGCTTGGCTTGCGCACATATTTCTTACGTACCTTGGGCTGCATGCATCTGCAAGCACCTTGGTTCCTTGGGACTGGGCACGCGACAATTTTGGCCTCCAGCTTGGCTTGAGGTCAACACTCTTTTCAGTTTTGCGAAACGTGGGAGGTTGTTTGGTAATACTCGACATACAAAAAAGGTTATTCTTTTTTTTGTTGGCATAATCACAATGTCGCTGCGGTCATGGTTCCGTGGCTCGGCCACGACGACACCAAAGTCGTCGGCAGGACCATCAAGAGCCACAACACCACCGTCGGGAGTTCAAGGGGCCGTCATGACTGCTGAGCAGCAGGAACTTGCAGATTTAAGCGATGCGATGCAGGCTATGGCTCATATTATGAACGATGATCCGGAGAGTGCGGAGGCTCATCTGCGACAGCGCAAAGATCCCAGCTCATTTCACCTGCTGGGCTTGGGTGTCTCTATATTCATGCGCTCGATCCTCGGCTTCGAAAAGGACGTCATGGCTGAGGCCTCGAAATGCATTGCTGACTGCGAGACGCGGTCGTGGAACGACAAGGTCAAGGCCGAGAAGCGAGAGCCTGCGACGGACGGCAGACTGTTTCCTAACGGCTCCGAGTTTGCTATCGTGTACGCTCAGGCGCTGTTGATGAACGCTGTGGTCAGCGTTCTCCATGAGAGCCTCACAGATGCGCTGAAAGCATTCTATAAGCTGCGAAAGGCTATGGCCGTCATGAGCAGCATATCTGCTGCAGAAGAGAAGATTTTGAAAGAACAAGGCGCATCTAGCGCTCAGGGTAACCCTTTTGAGCAATCACCAACAGCTTCCGGCAGCGAGAAGCCGGCAGCAGCAGAAGATGAAGACAGCGATCTTGAATTCGTAGATGCCGACGAGAAGGTGTCACCTGAAGCCCCGATACATGTCACCTATGATGGTCACACGAGCACAAAAAGCTCGACAACTCAACCGGCGACTGAGGCGGCGACGTTGGAGAGAAAATTACAAGCACTTGAAATACCCGACGACACAGACAGCAAGTCTCAGATCAGCAAATCCGCAGTCGAGTCTCAGGTACCGTCGTTGTCGACATCGCGAGCACCCTCGCCGGGTCCGCCTCCTCAGTTTACGGATGGAGCCTCCGATGGCAGTCTCTTCACTCACCCGATAGACATCTTTATTCATTCCGCAATCAACATGTGCTACGGAAGTCTCATGCTAGTTCTATCCATGGTGCCACCCGCATTTTCACGGCTACTGGGTATAATCGGCTTCCGCGGTGACAGGGACAAGGGCCTCCACATGCTTTGGCAAAGCGCTGCTCACCCAAACATGAACGGCGCTGTTGCAGGGCTTTTGCTTTTGGGATACTATCACGGCCTGCTGGCATTCGCAGACGTCCTCCCCAGCGAGCGCGACGTGGCGGAGCTTGCGGAACCGGATGAGATTGTGGGCTACCCTCGCGGGCGGTGTATTGAGTTGCTCCGCGTGATGCGCGAGCGGTATCCCGCTTCCGGCCTCTGGCGGATGGAACAGGCTCGGGTTCTCATCGGCGAGAAAAAGCTCAAGGAGGGCATCGAGATGCTTGAGAAGTGCGGCGACGCCAAGATGAGGCAGGTTACGGCTTTGAGCACCTTTGAATTGGCCGTCAGCTCGATATGCTTCCTGGACTGGCCGCGGATGCACAGCTCTTTTATGCGCATGGTCGAGCTCAACGACTGGAGCCATGCTCTTTACTACTTTATTGCCGGTTGCGCCCACCTTGAGATGTACAGGGATGCCGTACACGAGCTTGGTGGGCTATCCGAGCTTTCAGACGAGAGCAGCGAATTGGAAAATGACGTCAAGGCAAGCAATGCGAAGGTGGTCACGGCGACAAAGGATGGGTTGGATGTAGAGAACATCAGGAAGAAGGAGCTTATTGCCAACGCTCGTAAGTACAAGAAGAGCGCCGAGACTTTGTTCCGAAAGGCACCCACCACGGCCGGCCGCAAGCGTTTCATGGCTCGACAAATGCCCTTTGAGGTTTTTGTTATGCGCAAGGTGGCCAAGTGGGAAGAGCGCGCCACAGCACTCAAATGCGACCTGGCAGATGCCATAGGTCCCAGCCCGGCAGCAGAGATGATATACCTCTGGAACGGCGGAAAGCGCATGAACCTGGAGCTCATTGAGAAGGCGATGACAATATTGGAGTGGGACAGGTGTACGTCGAGTGCGACGGTTGCCAAGGTCAAGGAGGAACATGACGAGGTTGCAATCTATAGTGTTGGGCAGGCCGCGCTCCTGAGACATGCCGGACGGGGCGATGAGGCCAAGGAGATATTGCTGGAAATTTCGGCCTATGATCGGTACGTTTTATTGCTGAGATTTTACTTGTCCTCTCTTTGCGTTTATGTCTGTGGGGCACGTTGAGATACTAACACCACTTCGCGTCTCAATAGTGCCACATGCAAAGGTGGAAACAAGGATGACTATATCCTTGCATCGGCCACGTACGAGCTGGCAATGCTAGCCTGGGACGACGTCTGCCGGCCAGAGCGATGGCCAACGGACGCCGACGAGGTGGAAGAGTTCCGGCGCAAGAAGACGGTGGAATGTCACGCTCTGCTCGAGACGGTGGCCAAGTGGGAAACATATGTTCTCGATGCGCGGTTTGGCATGCGCGTGCAGACTGGACTCGTCACGGTCAAATGGCTCAGCGAAAAGAAGGGGTGGACATTGTGATGGCCGGATTGTGTGATGTAGGAGAGTTCTGGATACACTGGTTACATAGCATTGTACATATACGAGCGTGAGGCTGAGCTCTGTCTTTTTTTGCTTTTTTTGCTTTTTTTCTTCTTTTTTTCTGTCATCTCATTTCCGGAATGGGTTGGGGGTTTACACTGCGTTGCATTGGGAATAGACTTGGCTGGGAATTCTTTTTTTTTTCTTTTATTTACATCTGCTAATGTGCTTAGGATTTACAGCGGTGGAAGAAAATACAGCAAGTTCAGGTCTTCTTTGGTTGTTCCCGACTAACTCGCCGACTTTTCAACATTGAGCTCGACCGCCCTCAAGGCACTGGCGGCCCCCGAAGCCACCACGGCCGTGTCCTGTTGGCAGAGCAGATACTTGGCCCCCAGGGTCCGCACGACCCATCCCTGGGTCTCGGGCTGGTCGTAGATGCCAGCCAGGGCCAAGATCTTGGCGTGCCTGGCGCACGCGGCGGCGACGGCCTCGAGCGCGGAGCGAAACTGGGGCGTCGCAAAGGCGCCCGGCGCGCCCAGGTCGACGGCCAGGTCGTTGGAGCCGATGAGCAGGACGTCGACGCCCGGCACGGCGGCGATGGCGTCGGCGTTGGCCACGGCCCGCCCGTCCTCGATCATGACCAGGACCGTCGAGCCCGACGGCGCGTTGCCCTCGGCGATCACGGTCGTCTGCGGCACGGCCTCGAGGTTGAATATGGGCAGCTGGCCCGTCATGGATCGCACGCCCTGCGGTGGGTATTTGGATATGGATACTGCGGCTTTTGCGTCCTCTGATTGGCGAAGAAGAAAAAAAAAAAAAACCGACGGCAAGGGGAAAAGATGGCGTGGGTTCCGCTGTTAGACATGTCCCCGACATCCGCATCGGCGCTTGGTCCGTGTGCAGACGACTTGTACGTTTTCTTTTTCTTTATTTATCTTTCAAGAACTTACCGACGGTAGAGACATGGGGAAAGATGACGCCCATGGCGCCGCCGTCCAGCACCCTCTGCACGAAGCCGTTGCCGCACTGGTGGGGGACGCGGACGAACGGGGTCAGGCCGACGTTGAGGCTGGCGTGGCTGAGGATGCTGGCGTCGGAGATGCTGAGGTTGGAGTGCTCCAGGTCGATGAAGAGGCTGTCGTAGCCGGCGTTCTTGACGAGCGTGGCTATCGTCGGGTGGGCCATGACTTTTACGCCAAAGGCCTGTTTCGTGGGGGGCGGAAGCATTTGTCAGTCAGTACTGTGGTGTTCTTGCTGCTAAAAAGGGATGGGGGGGTTATTGTGCCTGCCTTGCATAGCTGGCCCGCTGCCGCTTTTCGTATGAGGTTGTTTGCAAACATTGGCATTGCGGTTGGCGTGCTGTGTACTGGAAGGAAATAATAGGGGGTAATTGGAGAGTCACGGTCCACTTGGAAGTTTGTTGTAACAATTGACAAGTCGAGATAGTTTCAGTGTTAGGGGTAGGAGACTCCTTGGAATGGAACAAAATGCACATAGATTCACAACAACAACAAAAGAAAAGCAAAAAAAAAAAAAGAGGCAAAAAAGAATCAGCTGCTTGTATCTGCGATATTTACTAGACAGAATTCATTCCAGTCGCTTGGTTCGGATATTGTTCCGTTTCGGAGCTCCATCTGCAGTGTAATCTCATAGTAGCCTCGGGGCCCTCATGCGCCTGATGGCTCCGAGCTCGGCAGAAGGGCCCGCGACCGTGAAGTGGGTAGGAGCGGCCGACTTTCGGAGCTGGATGGGGGTGGTCGACGAAATCATGTCACATCTCTGGACTCACAACTTGCTTTTGGCAAAATGTCTGGAATTTCATAAAAAGGAACAAATCCGTCGGTCAGCGTCACTTCGATATTTCAAGTTTCTAATATCATAATCTCATGTTGACTGAAGCACTTGGTTATCCTACCAACCAGATTTAATCAGCGTGTGCAGTACATAGCGGGCGCAGACAAAGGAAAGGCTCAAGACAAGAAGAAAGGCTGTTTGACAAATCGCTGCCCATTTCCCCATCCGCAGAAAGTGGTCAAAAGATGGTTTTTGAAACGATACAGCCGGGTCCTCCGGATCCGATGAACCTGCTCAAGACAACCGCCGACGCAGACACCAGTCCGGACAAGGTTGATCTTGGAGTCGGAATCTACCGGAACGAAGAGGGAAACTATCAGGAGCTGGCGTCCGTGAGGGAGGCCAAGGTGCGACTACTACAGAATGATCCTGGGCATGATGTAAGTTGACTGAAACTTGGAGGAACGCCAAGTCACACCTTGTCGGTTGATTTCTTCAGCAAAGATGGGTGACACTTGACTGACAACAAAACCAAACAAAAAAAAAAAAAAAATAATGACAAGTATGAATGCACAACCGGCAACGTGGACTTCATCAGACATGCAGCCGGCGTCATGTTCGGCCGGGACAGCGACCTCGTCGCCGGCGGCAAGATCGCCTCTGTGCAGACCATATCCGGCACCGGGGCGGTGCACCTGGCAGCGCAGTTCATCTCGCGCTTCGTCAAGCCCTCGCCGACCGTCTACGTCGGCACGCCGACCTGGGGCAACTACCGGCCGCTGTGCGAGCTGGTGGGGCTGCGGGTGGTCGAGTTCGAGCAGTACGACGCCGGGCGGCGCGCGCTCGACTTCCCCGCCGTCCTGGCCGCCGTCCGCTCCGCCCCGCGCGGGAGCGTCTTCGTCCTGCAGGCCTGCTGCCACAACCCGACGGGCATGGACCCGACGCGCGCCCAGTGGGACGAGCTGCGGGCCGCCGTGCGCGACATGGGCCACTTCCCCGTCTTTGACAATGCGTACCAGGGCCTCGGGGACGGCCTGGACGAGGACGCGTACGCGGTGCGGTCCTGGGCCGCCGATGGCATCGAGATGTTTGTCTGCCAGTCCTTCAGCAAGAACTTTGCCCTGTACGGGGAGCGGTGCGGCGTCCTGCATGCCTTCTGCCCGGCCGGCGCCGGCGCGGCCCGCAACGTCCACGATCAGCTGAGGTGCCTGATCCGCTGGGAGTTTTCGTCCTCGCCGGCCTATGGGTCGAGGCTGGTGCGTGGGATCCTGGGTTCTGAAGAGCTCAGGGTGAAATGGTTAGTGAATTGTTCCCCCTAAACGAATGACACGTCGTTTCGGTGACTAGGGTCAAGTATTGACCCGTGGTGCCTTTTTTTTATTTTGTTTTATCTTTCACAGGGAAAATGAACTCTCTGCCATGCGGAAAAGACTAAAGGGTAACCGCGAGCTTCTATTCAAACTTCTGACTGAGGAATACAAGGTAAGCAAACTTGTGCAGCTCCGTAGACCATTTCAATCTTTGACTGGGCTTTTTTTTTTTTCTTTTTTTCTTTTTTTTTTTTTTTTTGCTAAACTCAACCGCCTCCAATATTCAAACCAGACGCCTGGAAACTGGCAACACATACTCGAGGAGAAAGGCCTCTTCTCCTACCTCCGACTAAGCCCCGCCCAGTGTCGAGCTCTGGTCGACAAGCATCATATATATCTTCCTACCAACGGCCGCATAAACATATCTGGGCTGAACGATGCAAACGCGAAAAAGGTTGCCTGCAAAATAGACGAGGTTATACGGGATACCCAGTAGAGCATGACGGCCAGGGTTGCGGGGATAGGGACAGGAAGGCAGGAATAATCGATCAAGAAGAGCAAGCATTTCTTTCCAGATCCAATTCATGGCAGCTCTCCTAATGTAATAAAAGTCGGATTGAACACAGTTTTGCAGGTGTCGAGCCAACGCGACCACTGATGTGCGGAAAAGAGTATGCTAGAAGGGGAGAGAAAAAAAAAAAGGCCAGAACAAAGTCGAGATTGTAAAAGTAAGACATCTATATCAAATTTGCCGTTTCCAATACAGGCCAGCTTAGTAGCGGTAGACGGGAGGACGGACGGCTCCGTCGCCCCAAATGCCCAGGACGGCGACGAGGAATCCCACGCCCGCGACACCGGCACGCACCATCTGCTTCTTGATGAAGGTCTCGACGTCGGCGCGCACGATTTCGCCGTTCAGGTTCACGGGCTCTTCCTCGGGAAGCTCGTCGCCGCTGGCGCCGTCGCTGTGGACGTCGGTGCTCAGGACCTCGTAGCTGGCCTCCATCCGAGCCCGGGCGGCGCGTTCGCGGCGTGCAGCATGGTCGGGGTTCGACCTCGGCAGGGGACGCGGGGCGCTTTGCAGGTACGGGTTGAGCCTTTCAGAGGAGGCACCGGCCGACAGGACCGCGAGCACCGAGGCGTAGAGGAGGTAGGGGTGGCGGAAGTAGCGGGGAGATGCGACCAGGGCAAGTGCAAAGGTCGTAGCCGAGGCGGCGGTTAGGGCGCCGAGCTGCCGGCGGGCCGAAGCCGAAAGGGAGTAGAAGGCTGACGCGGCGTTTTCAGACGAGTTTAATGTCAAAAGGGCCGGTGCCGACACGGTCCCCAGCGTGTAGGAAAGACCCTGAGAGATGCGGGAGTTAGTCTATAATTGCTCTTTTCTTTTTCCCCCATCGCTTTCCGGAGCTGCGATGCGTGGTGAACAAGGCCAAACACAATTTTAGTCGACAGTCGACTTTGAATTGCCTTGAACACAGTGTGATGGTCACTCGAGGCGGAGATGCCTATCGAGGAGTGCTGTCGGGAGGGTTGACGACGACTCGTTGGTTGCGGGTCCCGCCTGGGAAATGACGTAGCGACGCAACCAAAGGATACCGCCATGCACGTAAACCATGCAGACAAGGAAGGCAATTCAAAGAAGAAAAAAAACGAAGCTGAAGGGAGCTTGGGCAAGACAAGTAATACTCACAGTCAAAAGACCGAGGGAAACAGTCCCGACGAACTTGAGAACAGACACTCCACGGGAAGCCATGGTTGCTGATTTTGAAATGGCGGAACGGGGTTGGCAGAAATGAGCAAACGCAAGTAGTTCGACGTTGCTGCTGCTGTTCCGAGAGAGGAGAAAGGACGGAGCTCGTTCCCTCTCCACGTTGGGGAGGAAGACCAGGAGAGCTTAAGCATGGTTCGACCTGTAGCGGGCGGGGTGAAGGTTCATCTTTATTATTGATTTTCTTATTGGCTCAGGCTGGGTCGAAAGGTGGATCTGGTGTGGGGATCCCGTTCTACCTTGCATGGAAGTTTAAGCGCCCTGCACTGGATGGATGACTCTATCAAAGCTTGTTCACGTAGCAACGACGGGCTATAAGAAACAAACACGACGGCAGGCAAAGATGACTAGGATTTCTTTCGCCTTCATGTTAAGTGCATTCCAATTGAAAAATAGCTCGGCGAGTATGAGTCTTATCCTAGAAGCTTTTACGCAATGTGAGATAAAAGTCGCAGCTCCATGGTATGCAATCATTCTTTTTCCCAGCCCCTGTTATTTCAGGAGGCCTGCCTGTATGGCCTGCAAGAACTGCAATGGCAACAAAAAAAGGAAATGCCTAAATTATCTGAACGCAATCGTAATCTGAAAACATCCCGTATCTTCATGAGCATCTTAGTCGCCTATGCTAGCAGGTGGTTGCCGATCTGGTGATTGTCGCCGTAACGTGGTCCAGCATCAAGGGCCTGGAGGATACCGTCGTGAATGATACACATATAATGCAGTTTGTCCTCAATACTATATAGACAGGGCTCGACTCGGCCCGATACAACACATTCGACAAGCAGGTTATCAAGAATGTAGAAGCATTGCACGAGCTCGTTCGGAACAAGTCTCGCCCCCTTTTTTCCAAAGTTGTTGTTTACAGCGGGATCAGAACGAGAAACGTATCACTGCCATGGAACTGGTCAAGTAAACAAATAAACTGGAAGCATTCTCGAGACAGCACCGTCATTTGATATTAGCTTTGTGTGGCAATTCTGTATCAACAAACTAAATCTGTATACAATGCGTATCCATAGAGAACGAAACAAGTCATCTTCAAGTCATCTTCAAGCATCTTCAAGGGGGTCTAGGGGTAGAATCATCTGCCCCGAAGACTTTGTTAGTAGTTTGTTGACATGACGTCCAAAATGCTAACACACATCGTTCTGCGCACTATGCAAGGTAAAAAATAGGGGGCGTGCATATCTATGGCAAATGTACTGCATTGGACTACTCACCCGAGATGCGAGCTGTCTGGAGACCCTGCACAATGGGACTGTAAAGGTTATTTCGGGAGATATATAAGTCTCCTTCTCCTACTCCTGGGACATTTCCTCTACTCTGCCTCAAGCCATAGCCAAGTTTCAAGATACGTTGCCTCATAAAAGTTGTTACAATATAGAGTCGCTACAATAGACAAAGTCTCAACAGCAGTCAAGTCTCAACACCAAGTAAGTCGGCCAGCTTCTCCCAGGTCATAGTCGATAGAGGGTATCGTCAGGCGCGATGGACTTAACGTATAAAACTCACTCCTTGCTTTTGATATACACATATCGTGCGTCTCGTGCCTACTGGCTATCAGCAATGCGTGGGCACCAAATACTAACCTGAAGCAAGGACATCGTTGAACCAACCAGCCTTGAGCTTTACGACTCGACACCAAGGTCGCAAGAACAATCCAACAACAGAAATACACGTATTTCCACCACGTCGAAAAATCACGTCAAGATGTCTCCCATGACTCCCACTCCCACTCCCACTCCCACTTCGACTGCGGCGGAGTCGTCCCCCATTCCCAAGGCGATCAACTATCCCTACTCGGCCTACCAGCTCAAAAAGCCCCCGAGAGATCCCCGGCGCATCATCAACCTGACAGAGTGGTTCTTGTAAGTACCCCCGAGCAGGCCCCTGCAAACAAATTAGTCGCTGACACACACTTCGTTTCTCGTTCCGCGACACAGCTCGTGCAACAGGCCCGGCTACCAGGCCTGGATTGCAGCGCAGCGCAACCCCAAGCCCGCCAGCCCGCCCCTCACGTACAGGGAGAAGAGGCTCAGGGCCGAGGCGAGGCGCGCCGAGAGGAACGAGAAGCTGGCCATGGCGGCCAGGATAGCCAGGGACGCCAACAAACCGCAGGCCGGGCCGCGGAGCAAGATATTTGTCCAGCCCGAGAAGGAGAGGCGCGAGGCCGCCAATATCAGGGCCGCCGAGCTCAAGGCCGCCAACAGGAGAGTCGAGATGAGGCCCAGCATCCCGCTGGTTCGCGAACCGGCCGAGCAACGCCGGGAAGAGGAAAAGCTGGAAGAAGCCAAACGATCTGATGCGCACAACCAGTTCGTTGTATCAAGCGAAAAGGCCAAGCGGGTGGCCGCTGTGGCGGCTGAGAAAGCCGAGCGCCGCCGTTTGGCGCTTCAAAGGGACGTTGAAAAACGAATCACGGAACACCAAGCTGAGCGCGAGAAGGACGAACAGGAGTATGGTTGGAAAGCAGAACTAATGGATACTGAGTGCTAAGAACTTGGAGTTCGTCTATTTTTTGTTTGTTTGTTTTAATGTCTTGTTTGGGCATTGGTTTCGGGTTTCTCTGTTAATCATTAGGGGGCACTTTATACTGGGTTTGGTTTTAATGGGTATACCTTGGAGTCTAGTTGTTTGACTCTATGCTAATTCATTGGAAAGGGAGGGTTGAGGGCATGCATCGTATAAATCAGTCCGTCTACCAAAGAAATTGGTCGCTCTATAAGTCATGCGACCGGTTATCGTTGCCAATAATATATCTTTCTTCAGTCCTGTTCAGTATGTGCACTCTGTGCTTGGCAAACCCTTTCGGAGAGGGCAGCTGCCTGTTTGGCCTTTTCGTTGACTGCAACGTTTTGGTCGCAAAAATCGAATCATTATTGGCGAACTTGCGGTCAAGGGCCCCCTTGAGGATTAAGTGGCGGCCCTAAGCCTTCTCGGGCGTATCAACGCTCCCTTGAGCAACGTTGTCCTGTCAAAACATTGTTCCCTCACCACGACTTATCTTACGATCTCTTGGCCAATGTCGTTCTCTATCGCCCGGGCCAGACCAAGGCCAGAAGCTGGCGGTAAGCGCATATTGTCGAAGACCTTCAGTGTTGAAAGCAAAAAAACTCCGTTGCGACAGATTAACAATACGCAAGTACCATTATGATTGTGAGTTAGGTTGCCCGGTACGCTACTTCTGATACGTCTGCCCAGCATCGAATCTTTGCTCCTAAGAATGGCATCAGCTATCACCAGGTGGCGCTTCTCGGTATTGTTTCTCGTCGGTTAACTCGTTTCTGCCTTGGAAAACAGACATATCATCTCGATTGCCCCTGGAGTCTCGTACCATGAGCTCCTTGAGAACTTGACTGCACTATACGACTCTGCCATCCCACCCGGGTCAATGAAGTCTGTAGTCGCGGCCAGTGCTTTGCTTGGGTTCAAAAGCTGTGGAGTAGGGCACATGTCAGCTCGGTCCCTGGTACTGTGTCGGCACATCGAGACGAAGGTGCTCACATCTCCCCAGAACCTCGCGTTCAGCTGGTGAACTATCTTGTACAGCTCTGATATTTGTGTTTCCAACTCAGCTATCATACCCGTATGATTAGAGTCCTTGATAACCTCGAGGTGGTCGATGACAATGTTGCTGCGAAGGCAGGGAACTATTCGGGCAGCATTGGAAACCGGCTTCAAAGATTGTGACTTGGTCCCACTGGTTTCGTCACGCTTGACACTTTCAGTGAAATCGGTGTATTTTTTCGTCCGAGGGGCCGTATTCTGTGACACGCGATCGTCAGATTGCCCTATATCGTTGTTGCCTCGACGGACTTTGTATCAAAACAGATCTAGGTTATTAGTGGGAACACTTACAGCGGTGATCTTTTCGGTGTCCTTGGTATTTCTAGCGGCGTCTTCGCTGAAAAGCATGTCATCGAGTTGCTGCGCGTCTGTTTGACGGTTTGGGGGCTGTGGAGTTGTGGATTCGTCGCCAGTTTGGGCAACGGCAGATTCATTTTCAACAGCTTTCTGGACGACCGGCGTTTCCTGAGTATTGTCTTGAGTTGCCACTGCCTCAATGGGCTTATCAGACGCATGCTGGCTTTGATTGGCTTGGCTAGGGGATCCAGTAGTACCCGCATAAGGAGGGAAAGCTCTCTGTATAAGCTTGATATCGAGGTATAACCTGATCTTGAGCAAAAGAAGAGCGACAACTGCGCCATATCAATCAACTCAAATGAAGAAACATAACAGATTGAGCCTTACAGCAGAGGGTGGCTTACCCATAGGAAGCTCCAGTGAGCTGCTAGAGAATATCCACCCATAGTTCTCGAAGGCATTTGAGCCTTTCAGATCCAGGTATGGCAGATAAATATCGTCAAAGCAAGGACTGTTGACGGGTGTCGTCCCCCACCACTTCACAAAGTCGTAGCACTCCTGATCCTTGCCGAGCCGCAACATCAAGCCTGGGATGATCGTTCTCAAATATAGGCCGTCGTCCCGCCTTCCCAGCCAAGACATTTTCAGCAGGAGCTCAACTTGTGCGTTGACCGCGTCTGGAGTGTCGAAAAGGCACATCGCTGTGGCGAGACGCATCTGGGCAAACATGTAAGCTCGAGTCTCTGGGATAATGAAGAACTTGCCGTACGGATCGGCACCCCAGTCAACATTTCGCAGCTGCTCGGCTTCGTGGGACACTTTCTCAATGCACTGGGCGATATACCGGCAGTTTGCCTTGTGGTAAGGGTGGTCTGCAATTTGATGTGTTCGAGAACAGTAGTGAACCATCTCGCACCGGTTACAAATGGGGAGGTTGGGCTTCTGTTCACCACAGAAGTGACAGAACGCCTGGCGGGGGAGGGACTTGAATTTGCTGCCAACCTGCATTGTTGATCTGCTTTGCTGGTATCGGTAATTTATTCCTTTTTGAAAGAATGTCGCATCCGTGTATGCCGATGCTGCGGTTATAGAAATCAGATATAGAGTGGTGCTGCATCGCGGTACTGATAAGGAATGAATAAGAGTTATGTCGGCTCCCAAATCGGCCATTTGTTAAGCCTAATCTAACATTTACTTAGTACCTCGCAAGATTCGCATGGCAGCTGAGAGCTCTGAAAAAAGTCGTGCGGCCGTAGCTTCCTCTTTGGTCATCTGCTGAAGGCTCCTACCTATTGCTGAGCATGGCCACTACTGTAAATGTAGGTAGGGAAGGTAGTCTCGGTGCCTCAACTTTGAGGTCTTTCAGGTTGTCAGATTGTTCCTTCATCTCTGAATACAGCCATCAACTTTGTCCAGTTGGGGGTCATTTGGGACTAGTCTAGAATAACTGCATCATCAGTTGCAAGCACTTAGTTGATCAAGAAGATTGAACATGGGCGAAAACAGTCATCAAGAGTCAACAACGAGTAACAGAAACACATCCTTAATTTTTGGTATGAAAAAAATTGTTTGAAACAATCCCCAAGCCATCAAGTAGCACAATGGGCCCAGAGCCTTACTTCCTAACAAAACGCCGAAATATAAAAATGTAATCCAGATAAATGAAAAATAAATGAAGACTGAAAGTCAAACACGCGCCGCTATGCTTTAGAAATACAAACGTTGGGCGGTTTGCTCCAAAAGGGGTATTGTAGGAAAGAAGAAAGAATAAAAAAGAGAAAAAAAAAACATGGTACACTGATGCAAAGTTGTCCACCCATCCTTACAAAGCAGCCGCAGCGCCGAGCATGCCGAGGATGGCAGCAACAGGCGCCGCTCCCGTCGGCGCAGGCATCCAAGCACCACCGGTCTTTGTGGTGGTCTGGACAGTGCTCGAGCCCGGATTAGCGCTGGGAGGGGTTTGGGAGGTGCTCGGCCCTGGGGTGGTGATGGCCGGGCCGAAGGAGCTCGTGACGGTCTTGTCGGCGCTCGTCATGACCATGAACAGACTCCTCCCGTTCTCGCAGCTGACCTTGCCGTCGACAAAGGCAACCCGGGCGCTCTCGCAGCACACGTTGTTGAGCATGTTGCCAGGGCAGCCCTTGTAGAACGGGTTCGAGGTCACGCAGGGGGCCAGGGGCAGCTGCCACTCGACGCCGCTGCCGCTGCAGTTGGGGTCGGTGGACTTGCAGCACACGCCCTTCTCTGCATCGTAGGCGCCGGTGCAGGGGAGGGGCGGGACGGGGCGCGTGGTGCCTGTGGGGATGTCGAACTTGGGCTGCGGTGGCGCCGTTGTGCAGTACGCGGGCGTGCCGGTGATGGTGGAGGAGGCGGATGATGTGGATGTGGTCGCCGCCGTGCTGGTTGGCGTGCTGGAACTGGGTGTAGACGATGCGGCTGTGCTTGTGGTAGTGGGCGTTGCGGTGGGGTGTGCAAGAACGATGGCGGGCAGGAGGGCAAAGATAACAGCGAGTGAGCGAAGGCTCATGGAACTTGTGGTTGAATACATCTTGGAGGAGGCTGTGTTGTGCGGTGTTGATATTTTTTGTCTTTTTTTTTTTATTTCTTTCTTGATTTTCAAGAGTAAGAGAGAAAGAGAGAGACAGAGTAATAGAGGGAGAGAAAAAGGAATATAAAAACAATAGAGAAAAAAAAATCGATAGAAGACACAAAAAGCACTTTCCTAGTAGAAAGTACTATATTTAACTGAAAGGCTTGAAATGTCTTGAATCAAGAGGTTGCAATGTTTATGCTGATATTCAAGAGCAAAACCGTGTGCTTTGCTGAGCTGACCCTTGGCTGAATGTTTTCCCGCAAAACTCGCAAACAATAGAACGAGGGCGACAATGGCGACAATGACAGTTCAAACGCGAATGAATGCTGATGCTGAACAAAAGAATCACCCAAAACCAAGGCCAAATCCACCCGACTCCTTATAGTCTCTCATCTTGTCATCTTGAAAGCCCAACCGGCCGCGATGTGGTTGCGGGATGAGCTTCAAGCCTCCCCTTGTGAGAACCAGCCGCGATCGCTGCGCCCAATCCCAGTAAGCAGGTCGCTGCTGTTTTTAGGACTCGGTAGGGCGATGATTAGCGCCAACTTCGATAAGCCAGGCTTTAAATCCCGGTTACGCCCCTGCTCTAATTGCAGGGGTCGCAGGTGAGCACAGCCTCCACGTGACATATGCGAAGCTGGTGCCTGCCAAACAGGCTTGAGTTTCTGGGTCGTCCTTGTTCACTGCCTATTTGCTTTTTGAAACTGCCGAACTCACCTTGAACTGTTTGGGTTACCTGGAGTCGGCGAGTTGTTCATTGATCGTCACCAGTTCGCCATGTCAAATCCGAGGCACCAAATGAGGCGTCAAATATCAATTGAGGTCAAGGATTCTATTTCGGGATAAAAATAAAAGCGAAAAGAGGGGGAAAAAAAAGAGAACACTTTCTAAATCTATTTCACGTGGTTTTGATCGTGTACAACAAAGACAGTCCTTTGATTTACCTTTAAATACTGGGGCTCAATTTTATTTTCTGTCACACAAATACAAACCCTTGAAATCCGTTTCGACGAGTCCCCAAAATTTCACACAGAGCGCTTGGCGATCTTGCCATCGGCACAGACGGTGCCCGCCGCCAGATCCTGCGGCATCGCATAGCCGTAGTTGCAGATGCCAAACTGACGCGCGCCGATGCAGATGAGCGAGCCGTCCGTCGCACAGGCGACCTTGGTACCCTGAAGACCACCGGTGCCTGCGTCAGGTGCCGGCATGGGCGTCCCGGCAGGGGGAGCAGCCGTCTCGGGGTCCTTGACAACCGTGGCGAGGGTGGTGGGGGTGGCAGGAGGGTTGATGTAGACACTGTCGGGCAGATCGGTAGTGGTGGGTGGAGCAGCGCCTGCTGGTTCGTCCCCGTAGTCGCCATCGTTGCTGTCGTTGCTGTCGTCGCTGCCTCCCGAGGGCGGGGCCGGGGCGGCACCACCGTCCTGCATGGCGCGGATGTCCTGGCTGAAACTGGGCTCCGCTGCAGGCGCCTGGCAGCTACCAGACGAGCCCGCCGTGGGAGCCTGGAGGACCATGCCGACCTTTCCAGGCTCGGGGAAGTTCAGGACGCCCGGCGAGGTGGTGCACGTGCTTATGGGGTTGCCCTTGATGTTGGCAACAAAGATTGACGGGAGACTGTCGAGGTAGGTCTGGCCGGCAGCCTCGCTGGCGCCGCCCGAGATCTCGATGGGGGCCATGTTCATATACATTTCGCGGTTGCCGACGGTGTTGAACCAGGTCCACGCGAACGAGTAGGTACCACTCGCGAGCTCCTTGGGCACCGGGATCTTGAAGGTCTTGATGCATTCCTTCTCGCCAAAGGAGCCGCACTGCTTCGCGGTCGGGCGACCCTCTGGGTCCTGCCCGATGGTCTGAAGGTTACCTTCGCCGTCCGTCTCGCCGGGGCAGCCGCCGATGATGGACGAGATGACCTTCCAGGCCTTGGGGTCGGTAGGCGGCGTGGTGCCGGGGGCCACCGAGAACTGGCACGAGCCTCCCTTGTGCATTGCGGAACCGGTGAATTGCACCTCTATCGGGGCGCCACCGGCGGTGTACTTGTTCATCTCGACGACGCGAGACAGTCCCTGGCCCGGAAAGGCAAAGTCGGGGCCCAGAGGTGAGGTTTGGAGCAACGGCGCCTGGCCATTCAAGTTGTAAGGCGTGGGCTTGCTCATGATCATGTGGGCGTCGACACCCAGCACTGCCAGCAGTGCTGCCAGGGCGACGTTGGTGGAGGTTGAAGGACGCATGTTAGTTTCTGCTATGTTACTTGTTGGTACTGTGTGATGTCCAAGTCTGGCAAGCTTCTTGTGTGAGGAGGCCTGTAAAAGTGATGCGATTATTGATGATGATTAACGACAGGATGAGCCGGCACAAGACTCGAGATGAAGGTGACTTTTATGTGACGAACGAGTGAATCAAGACCAAATAGGCCAGAAAAGAGAAAGAGGTCACTGGACAAAGGTAATGAGCGTTTTGCCTGAACAATGATAGAAAGGTCATGTCAGTTCCTTTGTCGCGAGGGGTGGCACTTGTCTAAATAAATGGCCTTCAACAAAGGCAGGTCGGCAGTACACAATGCTTCTTCTACAATGGTCTGGATCGCACAAACGGGCGAAATTAGTCCAGAGCTAGCCAGTGCTATAAGGATTCGGAGCTTGAAGGGGTAGGTGTTGGCGTTGGCTGTTTGCTAATCCAACGGCTTCCCATTTCCGAAGCCATTCGAGCTTTGTCCTCGTGCTAACCAGCCGAACCTGGTGTCTACGGCGCGGCAAAAGGAGGGATGCGTAAGTCTTGAAAATCTCAATATTCAGACATAAGGATCAGTGGCAACCTGATGATACTCCTGAGACGAGTTATAGACTACACTCGCTAGGTCCAACCTGCCCGTCAGATTCTTATTTTCTTCTCCTTTCTTATGACGATTCTATCCCCTCAGGGGCCTCCGAGTTTTTGATTACTTGCAAAATAAATACCTCCCATATTCATCCCAGAGAACCTCGGACCTCCCTATTCACCATTCACCAGAGAAGCTACTGCCCCTTGGCCAACCCTAGTCGTGACTGAGCTAGCGGATTAAACACGGATATGAAGGATCGCCCCAACGACGCGTCCCTCTTAGCTGCCGCGTTTTCCAGAACCCAAGATCCAGTCACTTTAGAATAGAATCTGGGGGTCAGAGATCCCGGACTAGTCTAGCACAGCCTTTTCATGTCCGGGGGACCTTGGACGAATGAAAGGTCTTGGCAAATTCCGACAGTGGCATTACAGGGCAGCAATTAGCCGTTGAGGTTTCCAACCTTGACCAACGGTGAAAAGGTACCGTCAGATGCAACTAATTCATTTAGTAATCCAATGGATGAACGCTTGTCGTAAAAGGGGCAGTTTCTTTAGTGCGTTGGGGCTTGTTCAGTGTGGGGAAAGTAATGGTTCAGAGTAGTTGGATTTGTCCTAGCGACTAGGCGAGACGTTCGTTCAGGGACAAATATGATCAGCCATATCTCAAGGTGATGATTTGTATCTCTGTATCCTCAGTTCTACAATAAAAATCACGCGGATGGATGATTTTGAGCAGATGAGTCTTGTCGAGTTTGAACAGACCGTCCGCGTAAGAGTTGACGACAGAGAAACGAAGCTACAGTCCGACACGCTCCATGCTGTAAATTCTGCTCAGACGGCATGCAAAAAGTGGGCCCTGGCCCTGTTGCACAATTTCTAGTGGGGGTAGGCGCAAACAGGCTGCACCTTATTGACATTTTGATGACTTTGGAGACGACCTCAAGTGATGGTATAAAATTAAATGACAAAATTTCTGCTCTCTGCTCTCTGCTCTGATCCGTAATCATGAGCACTCGCCGGTCGACTCGCGCAAAACGTGCGACATACAAAGCCGTCGACTATGGCCTCGACGACGACGGTGAGCTGGCAGTGAACGATACTACTACTCCCTCCAAATCGAGCAGACGGCAAAGGAAACCTTCGGTAGATGAGGATGGAGACTTCGAAAATGGCTTGGGGCAGGTTGATGCCGTCCAGGACCAGATAAGCGACCTGTCTGCTGCAGAAGATGAGGCCCAGGCAGATGAAAGTGATGTAGGTTATGCTTCACACACCAGCTCATCGAGGAGAGCAAAGGCCAAAGCAAAGAGCCCCAAACGTCAGCGCAAGAGCGCGCCGACACAGTCGAACCCCACCTCGAGGCAAACATCGGCTTCAGCCTCCAGACATGTCGAGGAAACAGGAATTATGGATGGACCGACAGAGGAGCCGCCGACGCACATGGGAGCAGAAAGGTCCGGAGACGCCGCCTCCAAGGTCAGGTGGCGACTGCCAAAGAAGAAAAAGTCACAAGCGGCATATCGAGCATCGCTAAAAGTGGTCTCGAAACGAAAAGGACCGCCAGAGACCGACGGGGAGCTGTGGCGGTATGTGGCCGATAACCTCAACAAAAGCTTGAGGGTCTATCTGGGACCGTTGCAGCGTCACGATCGATTCGGGCTGCTTCTTGAGACGGTGTATGGCCCGGATGTGGCCGCAATCGCACTTGCAGACAACTTGCGACTGCACTATGTCAACCACGTCCTCCCCGACCGCGGGTTGAAAAGACGTTGCTGTGTCATGCCCAGCCCCTGGGTTCCTGCCGGTTTTGAGGCGGAGCAGAGAAAAAAGTTCCATGCATGGCATCGGCAGATCACAGAAGGCGGCACTGCGTCGCAAAAGCTCGGCAATATACCGGCCAAGCGTAAGAAGAAGCTTCTACCCCAGTCGGCCAAAGGAGACTTGATTACATTCATTGGGCCTCATGATAACCAGAAGCCTGTGGTGATTCCCCAAGGGAGTGCAATAACCCTCTCCGAGAGGGAGGAATCTCTAACAGACGAAGGACAACAGGCTACCGGCTGGTTGTTCGATGTGGGAGGTGTACCGTTGGCTATAGGCTGGGCTCCCCGCGCGGATCCCGACGCGGCTCAAATCCTCGCCGTCGCGGTTTCACCACACTCAGATTACACATTCTACAGAACCGAAAAGTCAGTACCTAAGGAGGACAAGACCGCCGGCAGCGTGCAGTTCTGGAGGTTTGAAGCGGAGCTGGATGCCAACTCTGTGCGCAGGCCTTGCCGAAAACCGCCGCAGAGAGTTTCGGCCATCTGCTTCGACTGGGGTAGAGTAACAAGACTGCAATGGTGTCCAGTTGCACCGGTGACCAAACCAGGATCTCTCTGTGGCGTGCTTGCAGTCTTGTGTGAGGGCCAAGTGCATATTGTCGAGGTCAAGGAGCCCGAGGTAGGCAGCGAGACACAGTTCGGTAGGTTTTACCTTTTTGCGCGGTCGGCAATTAACGAGGTGCTGCTTGATCATATAAATAGCTATCTGACTAAACACCCACACGTCTTTAGACTGGATTCAAACACCCGTCGCCACAATCAGCCTCAAAGAGGAAGAAACTGGGATACTCGCAACTTGCTTCACATGGGTCACTATAAACCGTATTGCGGTCGGATTTAAGGATGGAACCATCGGCATATGGTCTATACAGCCCCTTGTTCTCATATCGAAACAAGTTGTCCATCACGCTGAAATGCTAGACATATGTTCAGGCTATCCCTCGCATCCCTATGTCATAACATCGGTGCCGCTGGGCGGATGTCCAGCCATTACCGACTTTACAGATCCCTCCCAGGAAACGGCGGCTCATACGACTCCGAGTGCTGTTTTCCAACCCAACATGTTAGACTGGTGCGAACACATGCAAGGCTTCCTTTCAACTTACGCCAACTCCACCCCGGGATCTACCACTGTAGCCTTCCTGGCCATGAGATATCCCTCGCAGCTACGCACCGTCTTCCAAGGCTTCAGTCAGCCGATGTGCCTATCCGCCGGCAAGACGCATTGTTATACGCTGATTGGGTGCGCCGACGGCTCGCTCTGGTCTTTCAACACCATGCGCAAGGTCTTCTACCTGCGAGGCGAGAAGCTCTACAAGATTAAACTCTTTCAACACGAGTACAGAAAGGCCAATGAGGCTCAGACTTCAGATGGAGATGCCAATGGTGAAGACACGACGATGCAGGACGCGCACCAGGAGGAAAACACCGATGGTAAACCACAGATCAGGGGAGCAGTTCGGATACTGCATGGTTTCAAGCCCGAAATCAACGACAACCCGAGAAACGATCACTCCAGGGCCGTCATGAAGAAGGCCCGGGAGAAAGCAAAGGCAAAGGCGAAGCGGGCAGCGGCCCGCAAAGGAGCCTCGGCCGCAATCAATGGTTGTGAGCTGGTGGAGCGAACAGAAAGGGACGACTATCCGGAGGAGCATAACCCGCTCAAAGGAATCATACTACATGAACCTGAGACTCGAGTGGTGGTTTGTGCTTGGAACCCCAATGTTGAGTTGGGTTGGTGGGCGGCTGCTGCGATGGGTTCTGGACTTGTAAGGGTGATGGACCTGGGCCTCGATTGAGGTTTTCTCCTTGCTATAACCTGAGCAGATGATAAATTGTGAGCCTTTTTTTCAACTTGATTATCAAGTCTGTTCTACTCTAGTCTATTGCAGTTTAGAACCAATCTACTGGGAAATGCTCAGACCATCGCGAAGCCTCGGCTGAATGAAAAAAAAAAAAAAATGGCAATAAAGACACAATTTTCTGCTGAAAGAAAAGGCGCTCAGCATTGCGCAGAGCCCAGCGGACTATGTCGGAAGTCAAACGCTTTGATCATGCCGTACAAATGAGATGCAGCGGCCAGGAGAACAAAGATGTGAAAAATCTGATGGCTGCTACACCAGATGTCAAATTTTCCAGGAAATGACCGTTCAGGCCAGCGTGCCTGCGATCAGTAAATGTCAGCAAGAAAAACTTGCCGTCGTCCGGTTCTCCATTCACAGAATTTAGGAATCGGCCAGGTCTTACCGCATAGATGAAGGCTCCGAAAATGTACAGGCCGCCCTGCAGCAGCACCCACCTCAACCCCATCCGCTCGTCCAAGGCAGCAAAGCCATCCTCGCCGATGGCATGCACCACTGGCACCACTCCGGAGAGGCCGAGTCCCACGAACATGAGCGCCCGGTAGGGCCGCCAGGCTGGAGATCGGAAACGGTCTACCCAGGAAACAGCCAGGCATCCTAGGCCAAGAACACAGATCTAATAGGGGGATGCTGTCAGGTAATTTCATGACGACGAGGCACCATTTCAGAA